>NC_057801.1:798227038-798506843 GCF_018294505.1 Triticum aestivum
GGAGGGGCACGATTGGTTTGCATGTTTGCCGAGCTGGGGATTTTTTCCCACTTCTTCGTTCTTGTGACCTTTTGTCACTTGAAGTAGTTCCTGACCGGTGCGCTTCTTGTGCTTCCTTTTTAATAGCGCGGACATGGTTGTCATCCGGTGGAGGCGGTGGTGGTTGCTTCAGGGCATCCAAAGTGTGCTTCAGTTTCACCGAATCTATCTTCTCCTCCAGAGGTGGATGTTTCTTATCTCTTTGTGTTTTCAAGGAAGTCCCTCACTTGGGCTTGATAGATCTCTGCATTTTCCTCCATGTTCCTCTCGTATAGTAACTTCTCTAGAGGCTTGAGAGATGGACCGAATATGTATTGTCTCCCGCCTCTGGCTGTATTGCTAGATGCCGGAGCGGCCGGAGCAGCGACGACTGTCTTCCTTTGTTGCATACGAGGCAGAGAAGTAGTGGGAGTGCTACGATGCACCAGAGCAGCCAGAGCGGCGACGTCTCTCTTCCGCCCTTGCTGACAAGGCAGAGGAGGAGGCGGGCTGCTCGGACATGCCGGCGCAGGTGGAGAAGGAGGCCGAGTGCCGCAACACGCCGGAGCAGGCAGAGAAGGAGGCAGAGTGCCCTGATCACTCGCCGGAGGAGGAGGCAGAGGAGGAGGCGGAGTTCCCTGACTCGCCGGAGGAGGAGGCGGAGTCGTCCAGTTTGGAAGGTTGATGAGCTCCTTCCGCCATAGACATGGAGTCTTCAGAGCACGACCCAGCCGAGTCTCCCTTCACTGGTAGGGTGGTCAAGCTCGAGCTCCTCAAATCCCTCCATTATTTGATCCACCATCACAGCTCGAGTTCCTTCTGGAATCTGTGGCAGTGAAAAGTTGCGCCAGGTTCAAGAGGTGCAATAGAGCCGACAGCCGCCATGACTTTGAAGTTCTGCCATTGTGTCATAAGGTGGCAATGTTGAGCCTTCGTGATAGTATCCACGGGGTAGCTAGCAGGAGCCGTGAAGTCAGACTGCTGAAGGAGCTTTGTGGGAGCCGTGCTGCTTCTCCGCTGAGATGGCAGGGTAGCTTCTGGGGTAGCTCCGTCATGTCGCTGGCTATCCTTTTCCTCTAGCGCTTGTCCCCTTGCATGCAGCTTCTGCAGTTTGGTCTGCTCCACTTTCCTCCTCCTCTCTCGAGTTTTGTAACCGCTTGCCTCGGGAAACCCAGCATTCCGTGAAACAGAGCCTGGCATGCCTCATGTACGTCCATGGTGCTCAGGCTCCCCGAGGGCCAGTGTGAGCTTGTCGTTCTCTCTATCAGGAACGAACGTCCCTTGCTGCGCTGCGGCGATATACTCCTGAAGCTTCCTGACGGGTATCTCCAGTTGCTGGTTCGTCCAAGGCACTTCCTTGTTTCAGGGTCCAAGGTTCCCCCAACCAAAGAACCAAGTCATTGAATGTTCTGGCCAGTTCAGTGTCTCTGGTTCGACCCCTTTATCAAGCAGGTCATTCTCAGCCTTGTCCCACAACAGCCGGGCTTTGAGGTAGCCACCTGCCGTGCGATGGTGAAGCTCCTTCTTTGTAGCATTTTTCTTGTTTTCACTAACATCTTCTTACTCTTTTCCAATGTCTTGTGGGCCAAAAATGCGCCCTAGTGATCTCTTATCTTCTCAAATCGGCCGGTGAATTCTCGAGTCTTGTCTTTGTTGACAAACATTGTTTTCAACTCATTCTTCCACCTCCTGAATAGATCTGCATCTTCTTAAGAGCATGAGCCTTGACCAATGGCTCTATAGATGGCTTCTCTCGATCCTCCTCTGGCGGTAAGGTGAAATTTGCCTTCAGCGCAGTCCAAAGATCATCTTTCTGCCTATCGTTGACATAAGACACCTGAGGGTCTTTGTTCTTAGACTTATACCATTGGTGGATGCTGATCGGGATCATGTCCCTAACAAGAACCCCGCACTAAGCAGAAAATGCTTCGTTGGTACAGATGGGTTCAATCGGTTGTCCATCGCGCGCGATTGGTGTGATCGTGAACCTTTCATCCTGGTGCAACTTTTTCCTCGGGCCTCGTCTCGTTACCGAAGTTTCGCTCGATACGGAGGGCTAGAAAAGAAGAAATAAGAGACTTAATATGTGTACATACCAAAGCAATTAATGCATTGATTAGCTAGTCAGCACAGGCTTAACTAACATATATACCTGACCGGACTCCGACCGGTCACCGGAGCCGTCATGACGGTCTCCTTCCACCGTCATTTGGTGACCGGAGCCATCATACACTACAAGAAATATGTCAACTAGTGACCTTCTTTCAGTGACCCTGGAAGAATTGGTCATAGATCTATGACCATTTCAGACCAATTGGTCAAAAGCTATTCGGGGGGCTCCAAACCCTAAACAATAATGACCATTTTGGTCAGAAAGGTCGTAATTTCCTTACACGAAATGGTCATAAAGCAGATAGCACTGCTCCGCTGCCTTATTTCTAGCTGATCATGAACAATATAGATGGTCATAACCTTGTAAATTGTGGTGGGTTGCTATGACTAGGCGCCACCTCATCAGTTTTGCCTATGTGTCATGTCCATGTGGCAGTTTTTGCCCTAGGTTGTGAAGCAACCTATATTTCTGTCATTCCCAAAATTCCCAAAAAAATCTCATAAATTCTTCGGGTCATATCTTCATCAAATATGTAAAAAACCTTCCTTGCGTAGTTCAAAAATAATTCAATATATTCATTTTCCTATTCTGTTCAGAAAAACACTTTGTGAAGGAAGTACCACTTTAGCATGTCCACATGGTATCCATTTTATATAGTGCTTTCCTCTACCCAAATAACCATCCTCCACCAAATGCCAGCTCAATCCATTCATTATTTTGAGCCCGGCTTCAACATTCGTATTTATGTCCAGTGTGGTAATTTGCAAATCAAGTACCACTTAGGCTCCTCCTTTTGAGCTGAAAATTTGTGAAGACGGTCTTCTTAGTAATTCATCATCCTCAGCAAAACTCACACCCATTAGCCATGTGCATTTCCCGTACCGCTAATCAAACACTTGGCTGCTTATTCATGTTTGAGCATCGATCGGTCTCCTCGTGAGAATCTTATGTTGTGATTTTCTTCCTAGCACTTACCTGTGGAGTTCCCAACCCACTAGACATGCCTAGGCAGCCTAGAACACATGGCAACGCCACGGTCACGAGGTGGCCACGAGGCGGGCATGCGAGTGTACGCGCTCTAGAGTTGGGGCCCTCGGCCATGGTCCAAACCTCGACGTATCGCCACCAAACCATGTATTTATGATTAAATAGGTACTTATGTAACTAGATATGATTTTTTGAAAAAAATAAATAGCAAACTATGAGGCAGCTGCAGTTCAAATTTGACCCGCTTCCAACTGAATCGGCGGGAATTTGTCTTTTTCACCGGAGGTGGATCAAAACTTTTGACACCCAACCATTTTGTAAATTGTGGATTAAATATGGCCTAGTATTTTATAAATTTGATTTGGTCCAAATTTGCAACAAATATATGGTAGGTCCTTCACAAAAAACCTCATTTGGGGCACTCGAAAAATGGAAAATGGCTCTTTTGTGCAATGAAAGTGAAAACTCCCTTAGGCAACATTGTTTGCCATTCCAAGATGCACCCTTGTGCACAATATGAGATCATTTGAACAAACTATGCCATGAATGTGGACATAAGATTGATCATTTGGCTTGAAAGCCATGAATCTTCACGCACGATAGCTCATTTCTGAGAACACTTTTTTTTAATTTTTATGCCCGCTTCAAAATGCGGTCAAAACGGCGGGCTTGACCATTCCTATGAAGTGGTTCAATCTTGGAAAACTTTTGATGTTTCTTTGATTAAATAGATACTTATGTACCTAGAAATGATTTTTGGAAAAAATAAATAGCAAAGTATGAGGCAGCTGCAGTTTAAATTTGACCTGTTTCTAACTGAATCGGCAGGAATTTGTCTTTTTCACCAGAGGTGGATCAAAACTTTTTACACCCAAGCATTTGGTTAATTGTGCATTAAATGTGGCCTAGTATTTTAGAAAAATGATCTGGTCCAATTTTGCAGTAATTATTTGGTAGGTCCTTCACAAAAAAACCTCATTTGGGGCACTCGAAAAATGGAAACACTAGTAGAAAAACACCTAATAGTCCTGGTTCATAAGGGCCTTTAGTCCCGGTTCATGAACCGGGACTAATGGGCCGTTACTAATACCTCCACCCATTAGTCCCGGTTCAATCCAGAACCGGGACCAATGTGCCTCCACGTGGCCCTGTGCGCCGAGCCCAGTGAGGGGGCCTTTGGTCCCGGTTGGTGGCTCCAACCGGGACCAAAAGGCATCCACACGTCAGCATTCCAGTGGCTGGGGTTTTTGTTTTTTAAAGAAGGGGGGGGGTTGGGGGTTTTGGGGGGTTAATTTAGGTGTTTCATATATTGTGTTAGCTAGCTAATTAATAGAGAGAAGTGTGCTCTCTTATGTCCGTGCTTGGTCGACGCTACGTACTATATATAGATAAGTGATCGAGAGAACCATTCAGTACAGAAGTTCGTCATGCATACCGAGAGAAGTGATCGATCGACCTCTCCTTCTCTGAGAGATTGGTCGAACAACAAGTTTTTGTATCATGTATCCGATGCTACTGGCTACATACATGTACAATATGTATAAGATCTCTTAATTACAAACCCCTAGCATTTGAAATCAATTTCCACATGGCATTCTCCGGTTTTACTGATGAGGTGGTCAAGAAAGAATCCCGCCAATTCCTCTTGAACTGCTTTCATGCGATCTGGTTCTAGGAGTTCATCCCGCATCTGCCACGTCTAATTTGAAGAAGGGGGTTAATTAATACATATATATGAATGAAACGCAACAGAAATGATGGTGTAATAAAATGAAATTGTGAATATTATTGCTTACGTACTTCATATTGTCTTCTAGAGTAGCCCCGCTTGTTTTTCAAAGTCGCGGTGTGGATGAACTCGCACACGTAGTATCCACAGAAATCATTCCCTTCCTCCTGCCACAAGCACTTTACGAGAAATAGAGGTCAATCAAACTGATAATGAAGCATTATAAATGGCATTGATGAAAGTATAGCTATAGAATCAACGGGACATGCGCGCAACTAGCTAGCCAGTAGTACTTACTTTCGGGTATTTATATCGCAGCTCCTTCGGCAGTCCCGGAGCTTCTGCGGTGAACTGTTTCCAAACCCTGCAAGACAAAGAAAATAATTATTATTACTTGAGATATCAGGAAATGAACAAAAAGTTGCCGATATGGTGCGATAATGATCGATTGAACTTACTTGTTGAGCATTTCAGTGATGTCCGCATAGGTTTTGGGATCTTTCCGTCTCGAGTCTAAGACGGTTACTAGTCCACGCTCAAGCTTAATCTCTAGAAGAATATAGTGGTACCTGCGCACGCATGCATAACTCATCAATTACATTACTATAAGCTCGCTTGAGTAATAAGGGAAACCGAATATGCACATGATAGTAACACTCACGGGCCGTTGTAAGGAAAGAGTATGGTATCTTTGTTTTGATTTTTGATCAACGATTGTAGCAAGTTGTCCTCGGCCTCTTTGATGTTGTTTTCAACTAGAAATACATCTATTATATTTGTGTTAATGAACCCAATATCATAAATTTCTTGTTTTTTGCACTCGACGATCTTCAATCTGCATAATATATTGAGGATAATTAATTATAAATACATGCAATGAAAGAGCCGAGCTATATATAGAGACTTAATGACAGAAATAGTACTTACAGGCAGTAGCAAAAGACCATTAATTTACCGAGGGCCTTTTGATTGAAGAACTCGAAGAACTCCTCAAATGGAACAGTCAACAGATCATTTGCAACGAGATCTTGCTCCTCTTTAATATGCAGATACAAAGCATTCTTACCCTCAGACTCTCTGCAGGTTTCCTTGTACCAATTATGGAATCTTTGCATCATTGTTGTCAGAGATTTTTCATCTTTGACGAGAGGCTTCCCGTACTCGTATCTGTGTCCGTCCACCTCCAAGAAATCAGGAAGTGCATCGTTAGGCAGGTAATCGTCAAGATTGCCATAACCGGCCACCGTCCCCGGAGCATTAGACACATTGAGCGGGGGGCACGATTGATGTGCTTGTTCGCCGAGCTGGGCAATTTTTTACCCTTTGCTCGTTCTTTTAACCTTTTAGCACTGACAGTAGTTCCCGACCGCTGGGCTTGGAGATATGTCTGTTCAGTAATGCGCTCATAGTTGGTTCTCGGCGGAGACTTTGGTGGTTTCCTCAGGGCATCGATAGTGCGCTTTGCTTTCACCGGATCTACCTTCTCCTCCGAAGGTGGATGTCTCTTTGTTTTCACCCCTTCAAATAACTCCTTCACATGGGTCCGCACAATTGTATCGTTTTCCTCCTCGGACCTCTCGTACGGTAACTTCTCTAGAGGCTTGAGAGATGATGGACCGTATTTATATTGCCTCCCACCTCTGGTTGTGCTGCTAGACGCCAGAGCAAACGGAGCGGCTGCAGCGTCTGTCTTCTTTCGTGCTTGCTTACGAGGCGGAGGAGAAGGAGTACGACGCGCCAGAGCAGCCGGGGCGGCGGCGGGTCTCTTCCGCCCTTGCTGGCGAGGTGGAGAAGGAGGATGCTGCTGGCTGCTCGGGAGCGCCGGCGCAGGCGGAGAAGGAGGCGGAGTGCCACCATGCGCCAGAGAAGGAGGCGGAGTGCCGCCACGCATGCCCTGATAGTCACTCACCAGAGGAGGAGGCGGTGGAGGAGGAGGAGTGCCCTGACTCGCCGGAGAAGGAGGAGGAGGCGGAGGCGTCCAGTTGAGAAGGTTGATGAGCTCCTTCTTCCATAGGCATGGAGTCTTCAGAGCAGAACCCAGCCTAGTCTCCCCTTCACCGGTAGGGTGGTCAAGCACGAGGTCCTCAAATCCCTCCGTTATTTCATCCACCATCACCTTAGCATATCCTTTTGGAATTGGCTGGCAGTGATAAGTTGTGCCGGGTCCACTAGGATAAACTTGGCCAACAGCCGCCTTGACCTTCAAAGTCATCCATCGCGCCATCATGTGGCAATTTTGAGACTCCGTGATACCATCCACGGGATAGCTGGCAGGAGCCGTCAAGACATGCTCCGGCTAAAGTAGCTCGGTGGAAGCCACGCTGCTTCTCCGCTGAGATGGCGGGGTAGCTTCGGGGGAAGCTTCGGCAGGTCGTTTGCTGCGATCTGCTGCTTCTCGTTCCTCTTCTCGATCCTCTAGCCCCATTACCCTTTCGTGCAGCGCCTGCAGTTGGTCCTGCTCCAGTTTCTTCCTCCTCTCGTGGGTTTTGTAACCCCCTGCGTCCGGAAAACCAACCTTCCATGGAATGGAGCCTGGCGTGCCTCGTGTCTGTCCAGGGTGCTCAGGATTCCCAAGGGCCATTGTGAGCTCGTCCTTCTCCCTGTTTGGAAGGAACGTCCCTCGCTGCGCTGCATCGATATAGTGTCGAAGGTTCTTGACTGGTATTTCCAGTTGCTCGTCCGTCCACTGACAAAACTCTGTTACAAGGTCCAAGGTTCCGCCAGACCCGAAGAACCAAGTCCGGCAATGGTCTGGCCATCTCATTGTCTCTGGTTCGATCCCTTTTTCAAGCAGATTATTCTCAGCCTTGGACCAATTAGGCCGGGCTTGCAGGTAGCCACCTGACCCCGTGCGATGGTGGAGCGTCTTCTTCGCAGCATTTTTCTTGTTTGTCTCCGACATCTTCTTACTCTTTTCCGATGTCTTGTGGGCCAGAAATGCGGGGCAGTGATCTTTGATCTTCTCATATTTGCTAATGAATTCTGGTGTCTTTTTATCTTTGACAAACTGGTTCAGCTCTTTCCTCCACTTCCTCATTAGGTTGCCATCTTCTTAAGAGCACAAGACTTGATTAATTCCTCTTTAACTGGCTTCTTTGGATCCTCATCTGGCGGTAGGGTGAAATTTGCCTTCAGCTGAGTCCAAAGATCTTCTTTCTGCATATCATTGACATAAGACACCTCAGCGTCTTCCTCCTTAGGCTTATACCATTGCTGGATGCTGATCGGGATCTTGTCCCTAACAACAACCCCACACTGAGAAGAAAATGCCTTCCTTGTCCGGATGGGTTCAATCGGTTCGCCGTCGGGCGCGATTTCTATGATCTCAAACTTTTCATCCGAGCTCAACTTTTTCTTCGGGCCTCGTCTCCTTACCGAAGTTGTGCTCGACCCGGAGGGCTAGAAATTATAAGGAAGAAAGATGAGAGTAATTAATATGTGTACATATACCAAAACAATGGAAGCATCAATTAACTAGTCAGCACGGGCTTAACTAATATATATATACCTGGTCGGGATCGGTTCGGTCACCGGAGCAGTCAACACGGTCTCCTTCTTGTTCCTCCATTGTGTCATCGGAGCCATCATGAACATAGTCCTATTCTTGTACCGGCATTAATGGGCCGAAGCCATCATGAACATAGCCCTCTTCTTCACCCCGTTCTTCCAGCTGACCAACGGAGTCGAGGAGAAATGACGCAACTTCATCCCTTCCATTTGCGATTATGTCCCTCAATATCGCTTCTGTTTCTTCGTCTCGGTAGTGCTCCATAGTTTCTGCAAATATTTACAACATGTTTATATATGGTACAGATGGCAAACGTAGAACTAGCCAGCTAATCACAATAAGGAATCATGTTAGTGGCCTCAACGCTGCTTCTCTAGGGTTCGGGGTCGCCTCGACACAACAACGCTTCGAGAGAGTTAATTTGTCGGTTAGGGGTGCGGCGGGAGGGGGTAGGAGACCAACATCGTTTTCTCTCTAGGGTTTGGGTGTCCTCGAGAGTTTTGGTCGAGCGAGAGGGCCGAGGGGGGGTATTTATATCGACCGCCCCTCATGTCGAAGTTATCTCGAGGGGGTTATATCGACAACGACGAGAAAGGAAAATAATTAAGGAAAAGGAAGAAAAGAGGAAGAAGGAAGAAGGAATAAGAAGAAAAAAAAAGATGAGAGGAAGAAAGGAATAGAGGAGAAGAAGAAAAAATAGAAAAAATTTCTATTTTTTCTTCTTCTACTCTATTCCTTTCTTATTCTCCTCTTCTTTTTCTTCTTTTTTCCTCTTCTTATTTATTTCTCCTCTTCTTCCCCTCCTCTTCTTCATCTTCTTATTTTCCTTTTTTCGTCTCATTCTTTTTCTTGTTCTTTCTTCCTTCTTCCTCTTTTCTTCCTTCGACCCTCTCGATCCCTCGACCCTAGAAACCTCGAACCCTCGACCCTGAAACCCTCGACCCTTGACCCCTTAATGACCCTCGACCCTCTACCCTAGTTCCCGACCCTCGACCCCTCGGCGATCCTCGACACCCTCGTTCCCGATAAAAATTAAGAAGAAGAAGAAAAAAAAGAGGAGAAAAAAAGGAGAAGAAGCTCCTCTATTCCTTCTTCTTCTCCTCTTTTTTTCTTCTTCTTTCTCTTCTTCCTCTCCTCGTCTTCTCCTTCTTCTTCTCCTTCTTTCTCTACTTATTTTCCTTTTCCTTATTTTACTTTTTCCTCTCCACTAACATAAAATGCACTGTCCTAAAATGCAACAAACATAAAATGCACTAAATTGATCAACTAACCTAAAATCAGTGATAAAATGCACGAACCTAAAATCGATATCTACTAATTAACAACTTAAAAAAATAATACATATATGAAAAAATGCATATATGAAAAAAAACTTCATCATATCATCAACAGAAAAAATAGTATTTTTTCTAAAAATCTATCTTTTGCATATATACATCAACATATATATACACTAACCTAAAATGCACAAAAATGCTATCGGAGAGGGGGTATATCGACCCCCCTCATGTATCCACATACATACATCTATAAATACATATATACTTACATATATGTATAAACTTTTGCAGATATAAACTTTTGCATATATAAAGTTTTTCTAAAATCTAACTTTTGCATATATGAACATATATACATAGAGAACATATACATATATATACACAGAGAACATATACATAAAATGCAAAAAAATAAGAGGAAAGGGCGCCGGCGGCCGGACCGAAGGCGGCGGCGTGTGGTCGGGGCGACGACGACGGGGTTGGGGAAGGGGCGGCGCGCGCGGCGATGGCGACGGGGTCGGGGCAGGGGCGGCGCGTGCGGCGACGGGGTCGGGGCAGGGGCGGCGCGCGCGGCGACGGCGACGGGGTCGGGCCGGCAGGGGCGGCGGGCGCGACGACGGTGTCGGGGCAGTGGCTCGGCGGCGGCGACGACGAGGTGGACCAGTTTGACGGCGTCGGGGCAGGGCTCGGCGGCGACGGCGACGAGGAGCAGAGGCGTCGAGGCGAGAAGAAACAGATGGATTTTGGCGAAAACTGCCAAGTGCTGTATATATACGAAGGGCATTGGTCCCGGTTGGTGGCACCAACCGGGACTAATGCACCCTTTAGTCCCGGTTGGTGCCACCAACCGGGACCAAAGGCCTCGGTCCCGGTTGGTGGCACCAACCGGGACTAATGCCCACCATTTAGTCCCGGTTGGTGCCACCAACCGGGACCAAAGGCATCTGTGCTGCCCGCCTCGGGGCCAAAGTTTAGTCCCACCTCGCTAGTCGAGAGGGGTGCGCAATGGTTTATAAGCCCCACTGCCGCACCCCTCTCGAGCTCCTCTCCACCGCAGGATTTCGGGCCTACTTGCTATTGCTTTGCCTGATGGGCCTTCTGGGCCTACTGCGGGCCTGAATCCTGGCCCATAGTATGGTTTCTTGTCGTATTCAGGCCGTGGGGTCCCAGTAGGAGGCATTTTTTTTGTTTTTTTGTTTTCTTTACTTATTGTTGCTATATTTATTTATTTTCTAGTTTTTTCCTTTTGTTTTTTGCATTATTTATCTTCTTTTGTTTTTTGCTTTATTTTTTAATTGTTTTTGCTTTTAGTTTTAGGAAAATTATAAACTTTCTGTTAGTGTCATTAGTTTTCAAATTTGAAAACACTTTTTTTGTTTTCTTTCTTGCTTTATTTATTTTATTTTGTTTCTACTTACAACAAAATACTTATTGTTGTTTTTTTCTTTTGTTTTCTGCATTATTTATTTTCTTTTGTTTTTTGCTTTATTTTTTTAATTGTTTTTGCTTTTAGTTTAAGGAAAATTATAAAATTTCTGTTAGTGCCATTAGTTTTCAAATTTGAAAACACTTTTTTTGTTTTTTTGTTTTCTTTCCTGCTTTATTTATTTTATTTTGTTTCTACTTACAACAAAATACTTATTGTTGTTTTTTCTTTTGTTTTCTGCATTATTTATTTTCTTTTGTTTTTTTGCTTTATTTTTTAATTGATTTTGCTTTAGTTTTAGGAAAATTATAAACTTTCTGTTAGTGCCATTAGTTTTCAAATTTGAAAACACTTTTTTTGTTTTTTTGTTTTCTTTCTTGCTTTATTATTTTATTTTGTTTCTACTTACAACAAAATACTTATTGTTGCTATTTTTAATTATTACGAGGGCCGAACCATAAGACATTAAAGCATTTCAAATGAACTCTGAAAAAGTTGAAAGTTGGCATGGTATCATAAATTGACCCACATAGCATGTGCATGTACAAAACGGACAATGGTATCATACTCGTCAGTTACAAAGTTGGAATGGTATCATCATAATAGTTGCGAGAGAAAGTCTTCACTTTTTCTTCGCTTGTGTCATTTGCTTATTGCGCCGTAACCATGGATAATCTTCATCTTTATCAGGATGCTGAGGTCAGCCTTGAATTTGAAGGGAGAAATTTCATGAAACTTTTCATAATCTTCAGACATGTCTGTCTTGTCCTCCACTCCCACGATGTCCCTTTTTCCTGAAAGAACTATGTGGTGCATTGGCTCATCGTATGATGTATTCGCTTCCTTATCTTTTCTCTTTCTCGGTCTGGTAGACATGTCCTTCACATAGATAACCTGTGCCACATCATTGGCTAGGACGAACGGTTCATCAGTGTACCCAAGATTTTTCATATCCACTGTTGTCATTCCGTACTGTGGGTCTACCTGTACCCCGCCTCCTGACAGATTGACCCATTTGCACTTAAACAAAGGGACCTTAAAATCTACTCCGTAGTCAAGTTCCCATATGTCCACTATGTTACCATAATATGTGTCCTTTCCCCTCTCGGTTGTTGCATCAAAGCGGACACCGCTGTTTTGGTTGGTGCTCTTTTGATCTTGGTCAATCGTGTAAAATGTATTCCCATTTATCTCGTATCCTTGTCAAATCAATACAGTCAAAGATGGTCCCCTGGACAACAAGTACAGCTCATCACAAACAGTGTTGTCACCTCTGATACGTGCTTCCAACCAACTGCTGAAAGTCCTGATGTGTTCACATGTAGTCCAGTCGTCGCACTGCTCCGGGTGTTTGGAGCACAGACTGTTCTTGTGTTCATCGACATACGCGGTCACCAAGGTAGAGTTCTGTAGAACTATGTAGTGTGCTTGAGACCAAGAATATTCGTCCGTGCATATTATTGAGTCCCTTCCAAGCGTGCCTTTTCCAGTCAGTCTCCCCTCATACCACGATTTAGGGAGACCTATCTTCTTAAGGCCAGGGAATGAAGTCAACACAAAACCCGATGACATCCTCTGTTTGATGGCCCATGGAGATGCTTCCTTCTGGCCTAGCGCGGTTACGGACATATTTCTTTAGGACTCCCATGAACCTCTCAAAGGGGTACATATTGTGTAGAAATACGGGGCCCAGAATGACAATTTCGTCAACTAGATGAACTAGGACGTGCATCATGATATTGAAGAAGGATGGTGGGAACACCAGCTCGAAACTGACAAGACATTGCACCGCATCACTCCTTAGCCTTGGTATGATTTCTGGATCGATCACCTTCTGAGAGATTGCATTGAGGAATGCACATAGCTTCACAATGGCTAATCGGACGTTTTCCGATAGAAGCCCCCTCAATGCAACCGGAAGCAGTTGCATCATAATCACGTGGCAGTCATGAGACTTTAGGTTCTGAAACTTTTTCTCTGCTATATTTATTATTCCTTTTATATTAGACGAGAAGCCAGTCGGGACCTTCATACTAAGCAGGCATTCAAAGAAGATTTCCTTCTGTTCTTTGGTAAGAGCATAGCTGGCAGGACCTTCATACTGCTTTAGAGGCATGCCGTCTTTTTCGTGCAAACGTTGTAGGTCCTCCCATGCCTCAGCTGTATCTTTTGTCTTCCCATACACGCCCAAGAAGCCTAGAAGATTCACGCAAAGGTTCTTCGTCACGTGCATCACGTCGATCGAAGAGCGAACCTATAGGTCTTTCCAGTAGGGTAGGTCCCAAAATATAGATTTCTTCTTCCACATGGGTGCGTGTCCCCCAGCGTCACTCGGAACAGCTAGTGCGCGGGGACCCTTTCCAAAGATTATGTGTAAATCATTGACCATAGCAAGTACGTGATCACAGGTACGCATGGCAGGCTTCTTCCGGTGATCTGCCTCACCTTTGAAATGCTTGCCTTTATTTCGACATTGATGGTTGGCCGGAAGAAATCGACGATGGCCCAAGTACACATTCTTCCTGCAGCTTGCCAGGTATATACTATCGGTGTCAAGTAAACAGTGCGTGCATGCGTGGTATCCCTTGTTTGTCTGTCCTGAAAGGTTACTGAGAGCGGGCCAATCATTGATGGTCACGAACAGCAACGCCTTTAGGTTAAATTCCTCCTATTTGTGCTCATCCCACGTACGTACACCGTTTCCATTCCACAGCTATAAAAGTTCTTCAACTAATGGCCTTAGGTACACATCAATGTCGTTGCCGGGTTGCTTAGGGCCTAGGATGAGAACTGGCATCATAATGAACTTCCTCTTCATGCACATCCAAGGAGGAAGGTTATACATACATAGAGTCATGGGCCAGGTGCTGTGATTGCTGCTCTGCCCCCTGAAAGGATTAATGCCATCCGCGCTTAAAGCAAACCATACATTCCTTGGCTCACTTGCAAACTCATCCCAGTACTTTCTCTCGATTTTTCTCCACTGCGACCCGTCAGCGGGTGCTCTCAACTTCCCGTCTTTCTTACGGTCCTCACTGTGCCATCGCATCAACTTGGCTTGCTCTCTGTTTCTGAACAGACGTTTCAATCGTGGTATTATAGGAGCATACCACATCACCTTCGCAGGAACCCTCTTCCTGGGGGGCTCGCCGTCAACATCACCAGGGTCATCTCGTCTGATCTTATACCGTAATGCACCGCATACCGGGCATGCTTTCAAATCCTTGTACACACCGCGGAAGAGGATGCAGTCATTAGGGCATGCATGTATCTTCTGCACCTCCAATCCTAGAGGGCATACAACCTTCTTTGCTGCGTATGTACTGTCGGGCAATTCGTTATCTCTGGAAGCTTCTTCTTCAACAATATTTTCAGTAGCTTCTCAAATCCTTTGTCAGGCACAGCATTCTCTGCCTTCCACTGCAGCAATTCCAGTACGATACCGAGCTTTGTGTTGCCATCTTCGCAATTGGGGTACAACCCTTTTTTTGTGGTCCTCTAACATGCGATCGAATTTCAGCTTCTCCTTTTGACTTTCGCATTGTGTCCTTGCATCGACAATGACCAGGCGGAGATCATCATCATCGGGCACATCGTCTGGTTCCTCTTGATCTTCAGCAGATTCGCCCGTTGCAGCATCATCGTGCACATCGTCTGGTTCCTCTTGATCTTCAGTAGCATCACCGTATTCAGGGGGCACATAGTTGTCATCGTACTCTTCTTCTTCGCCGTCCTCCATCATAACCCCTATTTCTCTGTGCCTCGTCCAAACATTATAGTGTGGCATGAAACCCTTGTAAAGCAGGTGGGTGTGGAGGATTTTCCGGTCAGAGTAAGACTTCGTTTCCCACATATAGGGCATGGACAACACATAAAACCATTCTGCTTGTTTGCCTCAGCCACTTCGAGAAAATCATGCACGCCCTTAATGTACTCGGAGGTGTGTCTTGAACCGTACATCCATTGCCGGTTCATCTGCGTGCATTATATATAATTAAGTGTGTCAAAAATCATTAGAGAACATTATGAATAGATAATTAAGTGACCAAATTAATAGAAGTTCATCATCCCATTAAAACCAAAGTACATACATAGTTCTCATCTAACAACATAAAGCTCTGCAGAGCATCTAAATTAATTAAACCATATGCTAAAACTATGTAAAACATTTCAATGCGAAAACAAATGCGATCATAATCGCAACCAATGTAACAATTGATCCAATGGCATAATGATACCAAGCCTCAGTATGAATGGCATATTTTCTAATCTTTCTAATCTTCAAGCGCATTGCATCGATCTTGATCTTGTGATCATCGACGACATCTGCAACATGCAACTCCAATATCATCTTCTCCTCCTCAATTTTTCTAATTTTTCCTTCAATAAATTGTTTTCTTCTTCAACTAAATTTAACCTCTCGACAATAGGGTCGGTTGGAATTTCTGGTTCAACAACCTCCTAGATAAATAAAATCTATGTCACGTTGGTCGGCATAATTGTCATAAACAATAAATGAACCAATAGTTATGAAAAGATAATATATACCACATCTGAATCATAGACATGACGAGGGCCGACGGGGGCGGATACCAAAACCATCGCACTATATAAGATGCAATAATAAAAGTAAGAAAATTATACAAGTATCTATATAAACATACAAGTAAGAGTTTTTTTTCCTTTCAGAAAGAAGATAAGAACAAGAGGCTCACCACGGTGGTGCCGGCGACGAGATCGGCGCGGGCGATCGAGGGCGGTGAAGACGGGGACGGGACGTGACAGACCGCTAAACCTAGACAAATATTGAGAAAAATGGAGCTTGGAGGTGGAGCTTGGAGAGGAGAAAGCTTAAGTAGTGTGGCTCGGGCATTCCATCAAACACCTCGTGTGCATAGGAGGTGAGCTAGAGCACCAAAAAGCTCTCTCCTCGCCGGCCACGAAAAATAGAGCAGTGAGAGTGCTCTGCTCGCGGGGTATATATAGGCAATTAATTGGTCCCGGTTCGTGGCTTGAATCGGGACTAAAGGGAAGCCTTTGGTCCTGGTTCAGGCCACCAACCGGGACAAATGGTGGTGGGCCAGGAGCAAGGCACATTGGTCTTGGTTCGTCCTACCAACCGGGACCAAAAGGTCCAGACGAACCGGGACCAATGGCCCACGTGGCCCGGCCGGCCCCGGGGCTAACGAACCGGGTCCAATGCCCCCATTGGTCCTGGTTCTGGATTGAACCGGGAATAATGGGCTGACCCGGCCTGGACCAATGCCCCCTTTTCTACTAGTGAAAATGGCTCTTTTATGCAATGAAAGTGAAAACTCCCTTAGGCAACATTGTTTGGAATCCCAAGATGCACCCTTGTGCACAATATGTGATCATTTGAACAAACTATGCCCTGAATGTGGCCATAAGATTGATCATTTGGCTTGAAAGCCATGAATCTTCACGCATGATAGCTCATTTCTGAGAACACTTTTTTAAAATAATTGCCATATTACAAGGTTATTATTTTTCCTGGAAACTTGATCACCTATAATGACACAATGTGAAGGTTTTCCAATTTTTTGATTTTTTTGAATTTTTTTATGCCCGTTTCAAAATGGGGTCAAAACGACGGGCTTGACCGTTCCTAGCTAGTGGTTGAATCTTGGAAAACTTTTGATGTATCTCTTAGTAAATAGATACTTATGTACCTAGAAATGATTTTTGGAAAAAATAAATAGCAAACTATGAGGCAACTGCAGTTCAAATTTGACCCGTTTCCAACAGAATCGGCCGGAATTTGTCTTTTTCACCAGAGGTGAATCAAAACTTTTTACACCCAACCATTTGGTCAATTGTGCATTAAATATGGCCTAGTATTTTAGAAAAATGATTTTGTCCAATTTTGCAATAATTATTTGGTAGGTCCTTCACAAAAAAACCTCATTTGGGCCCCTCAAAAAATGGAAAATGGCTCTTTTGTGCAATGAAAAGGAAAACTCCCTTAGGCAACATTGTTTGGAATTCCAAGATGCACCCTTGTGCACAATATGAGATCATTTGAACAAACTATGCCATGAATGTGGCCATAAGATTGATCATTTGGCTTGAAAGCCATGAATCTTCACACATGATAGCTCAGTTCTGAGAACACTTTTTTAAAATAATTACCGTATTACAAATTTATTATTTTTCCTGTGAACTTTGCCACATATAATGACACAATGCGAAGGTTTTCCAATTTTTTTGATTTTTTTTGAATTTTTTATGCCCGTTTCAAAATGCGGTCAAAATGGCGGGAATAACCGTTCCTAGCTAGTGGTTGAATCTTTGGAGTTTTTTTTTGGTGTTTCTCTGATTAAATAGATACTTATGTACCTAGAAATGATTTTTGGAAAAAAATAAAGAGCAAACTATAAGGCAGCTATGCTACGTCTTGAGCTTGCGTTGGTTTTCCTTGAAGAGGAAAGGGTGATGCAGCAGAGTAGCGTAAGTATTTCCCTCAGTTTTTGAGAACCAAGGTATCAATCCAGTAGGAGGCTCCTCAAAAGTCCCACGCACCTACACAAACAAACCAAGAACTCGCAACCAACGCAATAAAGGGGTTGTCAATCCCTTCACGGCCACTTGCGAAAGTGAGATCTGATAGAGATAGTATGATAAGATAAATACATTCTTGGTATTTTATAATATAGATGCAAAAAGTAAAGATTCAAATAAAAGTAGATTCGAAGCAAATATGATAAGAGATAGACCCAGGGGCCATAGGTTTCACTAGAGGCTTCTCTCGAGATAGCATAAGTATTACGGTGGGTGAACAAATTACTATTGAGCAATTGATAGAAAAGCAAATAATTATGAGATTATCTAGGCATGATCGTGTATATAGGCATCACGTCCGCAACAAGTAGACCGACTCCTACCTGCATCTACTAGTATTACTCCACACATCGACGTACTCCTGCCTGCATCTAGAGTATTAAGTTCATAAGAACAGAGTAACGCCTTAAGCAAGATGACATGATGTAGAGGGATAAACTCATGAAATATGATATAAAACCCATCTTTTTATCGTCAATGGCAACAATACAATACGTGCCTTGCAACCTTTTCTGTCACTGGGTAAGGAAACCGCAAGATTGAACCAAAAGCTAAGCACTTCTCCCATGGCAAGAAAGATCAATCTTGTAGGCCAAAGCAAACTGATAATTCGAAGAGACTTGCAAAGATAACTCAATCATACATAAAAGAATTCAGAGAAGATTCAAATATTATTCATAGATAAACTTGATCATAAAACCGCAATTCACCGGATCTCGACAAACACACCGCAAGAATAGATTACATCGAATAGATCTCCACAAGAGAGGGGGGACATTGTATTGAGATCCAAAAAGAGAGAAGAAGCCATCTAGCTAATAACTATGGACCCGTAGATCTGTAGTAAACTACTCACAACTCATTGGAAGGGCTATGGTGTTGATGTAGAAGCCCTCCGTGGTCGATTCCCCCTCCGGCAGAACGTCGGTGAAGGCTACAAGATGGGATATCGTGGATACAGAAGGTTACGGTGGTGGAAATTGTGTTTTGGGTGCTCCCTGGATGTTTTCGGGGTATGTAGGCTTATATAGGAGGAAGAAGTACGTCGGTGGCCGACCGAGGTGCCCACGAGACAGGGGGCGCGCCCTACAGGGGGGGGCTCCTATCTCGTGGCCGCCTCGGCTGCTTCTTGACTTGCACTCCAAGTCCTCTGGATCACGTTCGTTCCAAAAATCACGCCTCCGAAGGTTTCATTCCGTTTGGACTCCGTTTGATATTCCTTTTCTTCGAAATACTGAAATAGGCAAAAAAACAGCAATACGGGCAGGGCCTCCGGTTAATAGGTTAGTCCAAAAGATGATATAAATGTGTAAAATAAAGCCCATAAACATCCAAAAGGGGTAATATAATAGCATGGAACAATAAAAAATTATAGATACGTTGGAGACGTATCAAGCATCCCCAAGCTTGATTCCTGCTCGTCCTCGAGTAGGTAAATGATAAAAACAGAATTTTTGATGTGGAATGCTACCTAGCATAATTATCAATGTAATTTTCTTTAATGTGGCATGAATGTTCAGATCCAAATGATTCAAGATAAAATCTTATAAAATATAAAAATAATAATATTTCGAAGCATACTAACAAATAATCATGTCCTATCAAAATAGCATAGCCAAAGAAAGCTTATCCCAACAAAATCATATAGTTAGGCCATGCTTCATCTCCATTACACAAAATACTCCCATCATGTACAACCCCGATGACGAGCTGAGCAATTGTTTCATACTTTTTAAAGCGCTTCAGCTTTTTAAACTCTCATGCAATATATGAGCGCAAGCCATGGACATAGCACTATGGTGGTAAACGGTGGTGGTTGTAAGGACAAAAAGGGAGAAGATAATCTCACATCAACTTGGCGTATCAACGGGCTATGGAGATGCCCATCAATAGATATCAATGTGAGTGAGAAGGAATTGCCATGCAACGGATGCACTAGAGCTATAAATATATGAAATCTCAACAAAAAGAAACTAAGTGGGTGTGCATCCAACTTGCTTGCTCATGAAGACCTATGGCATTTTGAGGAAGCCCTTCATTGGAATATACAAGCCAAGTTCTATAATGAAAAATTCCCACTAGTATATGAAAGTGACAATATATGGGACTCTCTATCATGAAGATCATGGTGCTATTTTGAAGCACAAGTGTGGAAAAAGAGATAGTAGCATTGTCCCTTCTCTCTTTTTCTCTCATTTTTTTTCTTTTTTTTCTTTTTTCTTTTTTCTTTTTCTTTTTTCTTTCTCTCTTTTTTTCTTTGGCCTCCCCTTTTTTTCGGCCTTTCTCTTTTTTTTGTAAAGTCCGAAGTCTCATCCCGACTTCTGGGGGAATCATAGTCTTCATCATCCTTTCCTCACTGAGACAATGCTCTAATAATGAAGATCATCACACTTTTATGGATTTACAACTCAAGAATTACAACTCAAAGCTAGAACAAGATATGACTCTATAGGAATGCCTCCGGCGGTGTACCGGGATATGCAATGAATCAAGAGCGATATGTACGAAAATTATGAAGGTGGCCTTGCCACAAATACGATGTCAACTACATGATCATGCAAAGAGCAATATGACACTGATGAAACGTGTCATAATAAACGGAACGGTGGAAAGTTGCATGGCAATATATCTCGGAATGGCTTGGAAATGCCATAATAGGTAGGTATGGTGGCTGTTTTGAGGAAGGTAAATAATGGGTTCAATACCCGCGAGAGTTGTGCGGTAATAAGAAAAGTTAGCAAAGTGGACGGATGAGTGTGCGTATATCCATGGACTCACATTAGTCATAAAGAACTCATATACTTATTGCAAAAGTCTACTTAGCCCTCGAAGCAAAGTACTACTACGCATGCCCCAAGAGGGATAGATTGGTAGGAAAAGACCATCGCTCGTCCCCGACTGCCACTCATAAGGAAGACAATCAAAAGAGCACCTCATGCAACAAATTTGTCACACAAATTTTACCATACGTGCATGCTAAGGGACTTGCCAACTTCAAAAAAGGTATTTCTCCATTTCATAATTATCCACTAGCATGACCCTAACATTACTACCTTTATATCTCAAAACAATTATCAAGCAACAAATTGATCATAGCATCCAATTCAATTTCTATGATAGTTTTTATTATACCCCACTTGGATGCTCATCATTCTAGGACCAAATTTGTAACCAAAGCAAATACCATGCTGTTCTAAAAGACTCTCAAAATAATATAAGTTAAGCATGAGAGACTAGCAATTTCTATAAAATCAAGCCACCTTCATGCTCTAAAAGATGTAAGTGAAGCACTTGAGCAAAAACTATCAAGCTCAAAAGATATAAGTGAAAGAAAACTAGAGCAAAAACTATCAAGCTCAAAACTTGAAAACTTCACAACACAAAACTCAACAGGAAATCTTATAAGCTCCGTTAGTGAAAGAAAACAAAACCACCACATAAGGTACTGTAATGAACTCATTATTTATTTATTTTGGTGTTAAACCTACTGTATTTCAACTTCTCTATGGTTTATAAACTATTTTACTAGCCATAGATGCATCAAAATAAGCAAACAACAAACGAAAAACAGAATCTGTCAAAAACAGAACAGTCTGTAGCAATATGTAACTAACGCAAACTTCTGGAACTCTTAAAATCCTACCAAAATAGGACGTACTGGACAATTCCTTTATTGATCATCAGCAACAAGAATCAATGCAAAATCACGTTTCTGTAATTTATTGAATTTTTTCTCATGAGGGCAAAGTTTCTGTTTCTCAGCAGAATCAAATCAACTATCATCATAGTTTATCCTATAGGTTCTACTTGGCACAAACACTAATTAAAAGATAAAACACATCTAAACAGAAAGTAGAAGCTAAATATTATTACTAAACAGGAACAAAAACAAAAAACACAAAGAAAATTGGGTTGCCTCCCAACTAGCGCTATCGTTTAACGCCCCTAGCTAGGCATAAAAGCGAAGATAGATCTAAGTAGTACCATCTTTGGCACTTAATTCATAAGTAGATCGCATGATAGACTCATAAGCTAATTTGAATTTCTTTCTTGGAAAGTTCTCCATGCCTTCCTTTAATGGAAATTGCAATCTAATATTCCCTTCCTTCATATCAATAATCGCACCAATCGTTCTAAGGAAAGGTCTACCAAGAATAATACGGCAAGAAAGATTGCAATCTATATCAAGAACGATAAAATCTACGGGCACCATATTTCTATTTGGAACAATGAGAACATCATTGATCCTTCCCATTGGCTTTTTAATGGTGGAATCTGCAAGGTGAAAATTTAAAGAGCAATCATCAAGATCATGGAAACCTATAATATCACATAAAGTTTTCGGAATCGTGGAAACAATAGCACCAAAATCACACAAAGAAAAACACTCATGATCTTTAATTCTAATATTTATAGTAGGTTCCCACTCATCATTAAGTTTTATAGGTATAGAAACTTCCAAATTAAGTTTTTCATCATAAGATTGCAACAAGGCATCAACGATATGTTTGGTAAAAGCTTTATTTTGACTATAAGCATGTGGAGAATTAACAACGGATTGCAACAAGGAAATACAACCTTCTAAAGAGCAATTATCATAATCAAATTCCTTGAAATCCGAGATAGTGGGTTCAATACTATTTAAAGTCATGACCTCTCCAATCCCACTTTTACCAAATTTAGCATCAAGATCTAAAAACTCCGAATTCTTGGGACGCCTTCTTGGTAAAGTTGACTCATCATCAGTCCCATAATTATCAAGATTCATATTGCAAAACATAGATCTAATAGGAGATGCATCAATAACTTTAAGATCCTCATCATTATTTTCATGGAAACTAGAAGAACACGCTTTTATAAAGCTATCTTTCTTAGCATGCAATCTAGCGGTTCTTTCCTTGCACTCGTCAATGGAAATTCTCATTACTTTGAGAGACTCATCGATATCATGCTTAGGAGGGGAAGATCTAAGTTTATGAGAATCAACATCAAGCGAAAGTCTGTAACCGTTCCTAGCCAAATCATCAACTTTGAGCAATTTTTATTCAAGCAAGGCATTAAAATTCTTTTGAGAAATCATAATTTCTTTTACACTATTCTCAAAATCAGAGGGCATCTTATTAAAATTACCATAATAATTATTGTAGAAATTTCCATAATTATTAGAGGAATTACTAGGGAACGGTCTAGAATTAGAATTTCCTCTATAAGCATTGTTTCCAAAACTATTCCTACCAACAAAATTCACATGCATAGATTCATTATTCTTCTCAATCAACGTAGACAAAGGCATATCATTGGGATCAAGAGGAGTATTTTTAGTAGCAAACAACTTCATAAGTTAATCCATCTTTCCACTCAAAACATTGATTTCTTCTATAGCATGCACTTTTTACTAGAAGATCTTTCGGTGTGCCATTGAGAACAATTAGCCATAATATTATCAAGAAGTTTTGTAGCATCTCCTAACGTGATTTCCATAAACGTGCCTCCCGCGGCCGAATCTAAGAGATTTCTATAAGCAAAGTTCAAACGGCGTAAAATTTTTGTATGATCATCCATAAATTCAAACCATGAGTAGGGCAATTGCGAATCATCAATTTCATTCTTTCTCAAAATTGGGCAACATGCTCATCATCAAGTTGTTTAAATTTCATAATATCGTTCCTAACAGTGATAATCTTAGCGGGAGGAAAATACTTAGAGATAAAAGCATATTTGCACTTGTTCCAAGAATCAATACTATTTTTAGGCAAAGAAGAAAACCAAACTTTAGCACGATCTCCAAGTGAAAATGGAAATAACTTCAATTTGACAATATTGTTATCCGTATCTTTCTTCTTTTGCATGTCACAGAAATCAACAAAGTTGTTTAGATGAGTAGTGGCATCTTCACTAGGAAGGCCGGCGAATTGATCTTTCATAACAAGATTCAGCAAAGCAGTATTGATTTCACAAGACTCAACATCATTAAGAGGAGGAATCGGAGTACTAAGGAAATCATTATTATTGGTATTCGAGAAATCACACAATTTGGTATTATCTTGCGCCATGGCAACAAGTAATCCAACACACAAGCAAACAGAAAAAGGCAAGCGAAAGAGAGACGAGGAGATTGGGAAAGAGAGGGCGAATAAAACGGCAAGGGTGAAGTGGGGGAGAGGAAAACAAGAGGCAAATGTCAAATAATGTAAATGCAAGGGAGATAGGTTTGTGATGGGTACTTGGTATGTCTTGACTTGAGCGAAGACCTCCCGGCAACGGCGCCAGAAATCCTTCTTGCTACGTCTTGAGATTGCGTTGGTTTTCCTTCAAGAAGGAAGGGTGACGCAGCAGAGTAGCGTAAGTATTTCCCTCAGTTTTTGAGAACCAAGGTATCAATCCAGTAGGAGGCTCCTCAAAAGTCCCACGCACCTACACAAACAAACCAAGAACTCGCAACCAACGCAATAAAGGGGTTGTCAATCCCTTCATGGCCACTTGCGAAAGTGAGATCTGATAGAGATAGTATGATAAGATAAATATATTTTTGGTATTTTACAATATAGATGCAAAAAGTAAATATGCAAATAAAAGTAGATTGGAAGCAAATATGATAAGAGATAGACCCGGGGGCCATAGGTTTGACTAGAGGCTTCTCTCGAGATAGCATAAGTATTACGGTGGGTGAACAAATTACTATCGAGCAATTGATAGAAAAGCTAATAATTCTGAGATTATCTAGGCATGATCGTGTATATAGGCATCACGTCCGCAACAAGTAGACCAACTCCTGCCTGCATCTACTAGTATTACTCCACACATCGACCGACTCGTGACTGCATCTAGAGTATTAAGTTCATAAGAACAGAGTAACGCCTTAAGCAAGATGACATGATGTAGAGGGATAAACTCATGAAATATGATATAAAACCCATCTTTTTATCTTCGATGGCAGCAATACAATACGTGCCTTGCAACCCTTTCTGTCACTGGGTAAGGAAACCGCAAGACTGAACCCAAAGCTAAGCACTTCTCCCATGGCAAGAAAGATCAATCTAGTAGGCCAAACCAAACTGATAATTCGAAGAGACATGCAAAGATAACTCAATCATACATAAAAGAATTCAGAGAAGATTCAAATATTATTCATAGATAAACTTGATCATAAACCCACAATTCATCGGATCTCGACAAACACACCGCAAAAAGAGATTACATCCAATAGATCTCCACAAGAGAGGGGGAGAACATTGTATTGAGATTCAAAAAGAGAGAAGAAGCCATCTAGCTAATAACTGTGGACCCGTAGGTCTATAGTAAACTACTCACAACTCATGGGAAGGGCTATGGTGTTGATGTAGAAGCCCTCCATGGTCGATTCCCCCTCCGGCAGAATGCCAGCGAAGGCTCCAAGATGGGATCTCACGGATACAAAAGGTTATGGCGGTGGAAATTGTGTTTTGGGTGCTCCCTGGATGTTTTCGGGGTATGTAGGCTTATATAAGAGGAAGAAGTACGTCGGTGGCCGCCCGAGTGGCCCACGAGACAGGGGGGCATGCCCTCCTATCTCGCGGCTGCCTCAGCTGCTTCTTGACTTGCACTCCAAGTCCTCTAGATCGCGTTCGTTCCAAAAATCATGCCTGCGAAGGTTTCATTCCGTTTGGACTCCGTTTGATATTCCTTTTCTTTGAAATACTGAAATAGGCAAAAAAACAGTAATACGGGCTGCGCCTCCGGTTAGTAGGTTAGTCCCAAAAATGATATAAATGTGTAAAATAAAGCCCATAAACATCCAAAAGGGGTAATATAATAGAATGGAACAATCTAAAATTATAGATACGTTGGAGACGTATCAAGCTACAGTTCAAATTTGACCCGCTTCCAGCTGAGTCGGCAAAAAATTGTCTTTTTCACGAGAGGTGGATCAAAACTTTTTACACCCAACCATTTGGTCAAATGTGCATTAAATATGGCCTAGTATTTTAGAAAAATTATTTGGTCCAATTTTGCAACAATTACTTGGTAGGTTCTTCACGAAAAAACCTCTTTTTGGTAACTCGAAAAATGGAAAATGGTTTTTGTGTGCAATGGAAATGAAGACCACAAAATAATCATTGATTAAAATCCTAAGATACACATATGTGCAATATTGGGTCATTTAAACATAGAACATGAGGCCAATATGTTGAGTGTTTACCCGAAATAAGAGGGTAAAAATATAAAGAAGAAAAACACAATTACATAAGCTGAATTCTGATTGCTGGAGCCATCTATGACACGGATCGATGACATGGCAGAAATCCTACCATCCATTGCCAGCCCTAACCCACCGCACGTCCATCCATCCATCCATAACCCACCGCACCACTCCTCGTCCTCGCGAACCCTACCCAGCCACTCGTCGCCTCCTTCCCTTCCAGATCACCACCGCCACCTCCTTCCCCACCCCTCCCCGCACCCGCAGCGGCTCCCACCATCCCCGCACCCGCGCACGCCACCGATGGGTCCTCCACCTCCAGGCGATGTCGAGCCCGCGGTCTCTTTCCCCAAGATCGCGCAGGAGCCCACGGTTCTCCTCCACCTACAACTCGTCTCCTCTCCGGTCGCGCCGCCGACCTGTTCGTGGTCGGGCTTCAGCGAGCTGAGCAGCAGAGCACCGATGGCTCCTCCTCTCCCCCTGTAGCTGCCTGCCTCGCCAACTTCCCTCCCTCCCTCCTCGCCAACGAATCCCTAGCCAGCAGCCATGGCTAGGGTTTGTGAAGTTTCTCCCCATCCGATCTGGCGAGTATCCCTCTTCCTCCCCCGCTCCCTGATCCTTAGCCACTCCAAACCCCTGACCCCTTCTTGTCTCGTCTCTGCAGGTAGACCGCGCCGGCAAGCGACCAGGACGTCGCCCGGAGAGGAGAGAAGGGCCTTCTCCTCACCGTGTAGCCGCCGACCTTGTCCTGCTCGAGGAGGAGGAGCAGGAGGGGCGCACCCATCCACCACAGTCGCCGCCGTCAAGGGCTTCTTCCACCTAGACCTCTAAATCCACGGCGCCGTCGTCCAGCCACGCAAGGTGAAGGTGCCCCCAACTCCCCTCCGTCCCCTCTCCCCTCCTTGTTTCATTCGATCTAGCAGCCATGGATTTGGGTTCCTTAAGGCTGCCTAATTACTCTACCATGTGTTCCTACTACTAGCTCTACTCGTGGATGCTGGGTACCTCCCCGTTTTCTCTGTTTTTATGTAATCCTAGATAGAACCATACAACTGTGGATGACA
This sequence comes from Triticum aestivum, assembly GCF_018294505.1. Taxonomy (NCBI): domain Eukaryota; kingdom Viridiplantae; phylum Streptophyta; class Magnoliopsida; order Poales; family Poaceae; genus Triticum; species Triticum aestivum. The sequence goes on from NC_057801.1 coordinate 798,253,922, forward strand.
AACATTGCAATTTAATCTAAAATTGTCATCATGATCCTAGCAAATACTCCTCAAATTACTGTAAATTGTTGGACGATTAGGAGCTAGTGTAGATGCAAAATAAGGTTGCACTTTTAGAGGAGATAAGACACTAATATTGGATGCTTGGTAGTTGTCTTGTGTTGTGTGCATGTAGGTACTAGCAGTATGTCCATGAGCACCGTGCTAGTGTTAGTCGCAATGATCATCTTCAATAGCATGACCAGTACCCGAACATGATGCATATTTATTAACAAAAATGGTAATGCATTTTGCTCATACCAGGGTGCTCGATTTAGTCTATTACGAATGCTAATAGACCATGATAACTTGTATATTGGATCTGCCCCCTCTCTCTGTTTGACTCGCTCAATCTCCCTCTATCTTTCTGCTGGCGCCGCCGGATTAGAACTATACGGCTCAGCGGGTGGCCCTATTTTGCCGTCGGGAGAGGAGCTCTCGTCATTGACCCCTCTTCTCCACTACACGTGTTCCACAGAAACTGTTTTAGTTTGTCATACATAATTGACTATGCTTATGTTGGTTGTTATTGAGTGTATAATATTATTTGTTTTGAAGTATAACTGAAACTTCATATATGTATTCACATTCATTGAAAGCATATAATCAATATCTGGTCTGATGATTTATGTACTATTATCTCAAATAAAAAAGCATATAACAGCAGCAGTAGCACACATTTAACTGAATTCAATTAAAATTTCTAGAATCTCTTCTTGATTTGTATTGTTTTAGTGCAACAAAGTCATACCGAGTGAGGTCCATGTGGTGCTCTGAGGTGCTCTTCATGGTTTGTTGTCAAGACTGATATCCCATGTATGTCACGATGTTGCTAGCTTGTTTCAGTCTAGTATCTCTTCTTGATAGTCTTGTTAACATAATTCAGTCCAGTAACTCTAATTAACTAACTGAATTAATTTTTTTAATTAAATTACATTGAAACCTTTCCTTTAATTATAATTAAAGAAGGGTTTCAGTTTAATTAAACTGGACCGGCTTTGGGACTTATATATACACAAATCAGTACTGAAGTAGGTTTGTATGATCTCCTGTTAGTAAAAGTACAGCATAAATATCTTCCCATGTAGTTCTGCTATTTTTAGTTTGGGTTGAAGTGATTGGTAGGCCTAGTGGTTATGCGATTCTATGATCCTATCCTGTAAAATTTATATGCACACCTCATATGAATCTGTGATCATATCCAGTGAAATTTATATGCATGTCCCACTCCACTATCTACACATTTACTTAGTAATACATACTTCTGCACTTATGTTATGCTTCTCTCTTTGTTTCTATGAGGCGGCCAGGCTTCCTATTTTGTAGCAGTCTGCTTCCATAGTGTTTGTATGGAGTCGAGATAATTGTGTTTCCTCGGCAGTAGGTCAGCAGACACCGCTCCTGCTATATAGGCTAAGCTGCCGCCAGTGTTTGTGTGATGTTGCCGGCTTAGAGCATCATCTCCAATAGCTACTGCCTGTTGATGTGCTTGTTGTGGTGTCATGTGCTTCTCCTGAATCTGTTGTACGCTTAGCTGATTAAACACGCAGTTTTTTTAGTATTTTGGTCTGATGGTGTTTCTTTTTTTGGCTCAAGTGCTTAACTTATGAACTTATGTTGAAGTGTGCTGATTTTACACCATCGAAATTGATAGGAGATACTATGGATGCTAAATTCATTGTTTGTTCTTGCTCACTTCTTGCTCACTATGTGCTTAACTGATGATGATTGTTGTTGTTAGAAATTATGATTGCTTGTGTCTTAATTTTTTCTTCTGTAATGATGATATGAAATATCACGCAAGTGCTTATTGGTGTTGCTGTTGTTGCTGTGGTTGTCGGAGGTGTTGCTGCCGCATCCGGCGGAGCTGCAGTCTGAGAAGGTCAAGGATGAGCTACAGTCCTGTTGTTGTGGTTGTCTTCTAAGATTTACGACGTCAAGGTAATCTCACTCTCTCCGACCCTGGTTGTCTTGTGGGTACGGTTGCTGTTGATGGTGGTCTGTGTGGATCTTGTTATACTGAGGGTGTTATGCTGGTGGTCGCTTGAAAGATGGGCAAAAATGCTTAGCAATCTATTTCCTATAGTATTTAACTGTTTACATGAAATGTGTGGACAGCAGGTATGTTTCCCAGGTTATATGGTAATAATTGTACACCTTATCGTTGAGTTTGGTTTGTGTTTATAGAATGACAAGGTTGGTTAATTAAGCCCTGCCTGTATCTTTTAGAGTTTACTTCATTGGTAGCATATTTAGCTGTATTAATTAATATTGTACATGTTGGAGAATTTAGACGATATTGATAACAAACTGTAACCATGAATACTCAAATAGAAACTTGAACAACCATCTTGTTTAATTTGGTGATATTCCTCCATGCTAAGAGCTAATCTGTTGCACTGTTATTCAACTTACATCAACAATTTTAATTTCACAAAAATCATGTTTTCTTTTCTATGTTTATCTCCGTGGACGACCACTACTACCTCCGTGTTTTTTTCATTATAGCCAATATTGGTGTTCGGCGATCATGTTCTAATTAATGTGTATAGTTCAAGCCCTTGTTTCTATCTAAATATGTGCACAGATGTTCTGTTACCTTGTGAAAAATTATTGGTGCATTTTTTTGTTTCTCAAAAACAAAATAGCTTGCTCATTTAAGCTGTGCCATCCCTACTGTTAGCTTTCATATTGTGTCTCTGTTAGCTTCAGGCCTAATTTTTTACCTTTATGTTCACCCTTTTACTGGAGCTCCAGGCCTAATCTTTTTGAGTGTGAAGCCGTGAAGCCAAGTGCGAAGTAGCAAAGCCCTACTTAGGAAGATGGCGAAGCAGCGAAGCCCTACTTAGGAAGAGTTTTTTGGTTCTATAGTAGACTATAAATTGTAATTTTGTAACCGATTGTAAAAGGCTACTGTAGTGTTATTTGGTGAATTATATTTGTTTTGTCCAATTTGAAATAGCTATTATGTATGTTAAAAAGATGTGAAATGGAAACTTGACCAGGTGGACCAATTTATGTCCCACTTATGAATATAATCTGAGCAATTTTGAAATTTTTGACATGTGGAACCAATGTATGGCATTATGAGTAGTGGGACCCATCTGATTAGTGGGACCAGCTCTAAAATATAATGATATAAAAATAGAAAATAAATTGATGTAAGAAGGCCATGACACCAACCATAAAAAAGGCTGCAATATTGGGCTTGGCCCATGAAGCTGATAAAAAAAGACAAAAACACAAATAGGCTAAATTAATGGGCTCGGCCCATATAAACACCGAATTGGACCAGGCTGATTCTTGTGCCACATCAGATTGCCACGTAGGATGCCTACGTGTCCTGGGGAGGCTGCTATTGACCAAAACAAAACAATAGGCATATTTTGGTCGTAAACGTCTATGACCTTCTCACAGAGAAGGTCGTTAATTTCAGTTTACGACCGTCAGCTTTTGACCTTCTATTTTTGGTCACAAAAAGCAAATGAAAAACAATGACCTTTTAGTGACCAATAGTCAAGGTCACAAGTTCACATATTTCTTGTAGAGATAATCATGTACTTGTGCCATTGTTCGCACGACCCTTGAACCCTCGGCGACCCTCGACCCCTCGTTGTTCCTCGACCCTCGACCGTCGACGACCCTCGACCCTCGAACCCTCGACACCCTCATTTCCGATAAAAATTAAGAAGAGGAAGAAAAAAAAGAAAGATGTTCGCCCTCATGTCATGTTCGACGTCCCCCCTAATGTCATTTCTGAAGTCCCCCCTCATGTCATGTCCGACGTCCCCCTCATCACATGTCCGACATCCCCCCTCATGTCATATCTGACCCTCGACAGCTCGGCGATCCTCGACACCCTATCCTTTTCTTCCTCTCCTCTTCTTCTACTGTTTTTCTCCTTCTTTCTCTTCTTTCTCTTCTTATTTTTCTCTCCTCTTCTTCTACTGATTTTTTTCCAAGTCAAAAGACATCATATAGCAGAAGAGGGGGACCGGAGACTTGCTAGGGGCCCACAAGCCCTGGAGTCCCGCCCTGGGGGGTAGGGCGCGCCCCCAGGCATGAGGCCACCTGGTGGGTCCCTCTCTGGTATTTCTTCACCCATTATGTTTTATACATTTCAAAATAATTTTCCATTAATTTCCAGGACATTTGGAGTTGTGCATAATAGGTTTCTCAGATTTGCTCCTTTCCGGTCCAGAATTCCAGCTGGCGGCATTCTCCCTCTTCGTGTAAATCTTGTAAAATAAAGGAGGAAATGCATAAGTATTGAACCATAATGTGTAATAACAGCCCATAATGCAATAAAAATCAATATAAAAGCATGATGCAAAATGGACGTATAAGTTATTCAAGGCCAGTATGTTGATTGCATGAGGAACATTTCCAGGCATTAGGTGGAGATTTCAAGTACCATAAAGAATGCCAGGAAATTAGTGGAATGTCAACACATTTAAATCCACATGGTCAAAGATCTGGACCATGTGTTTAGAAGATTTGTAGCACATTGCAAATAACCTGCCAGATTCATTTGTTAACTATAAAGGTGTCACAGAATGTTGCACTCCTGCAAAAGTATGCCTAAAAGAGAGAAGGTACCAAAAAATTACTCCACTTGCCATTCAATGCAACAGGGGGAGAACTATGACAAAAATACATCCGAATTTGGCTTCTTGGAAGCGAGGATATCAAGACCTTTGAATCAGTCAATGCAAGTCAACTTCATGTTGAGAAACACCAAATGGGTTGTGTAAACCCAATGGATGGGCAATCTCTGCCAACCCAGGTCATAGTGCACACAATGACTCAGAAATCAAAATACCTAACTCAACTGATTGGGAAATCGTGAGCAGTCGTCATGCGAATGATATTTCAATCAGCTATATGTTGATATAGAAAGTTAGGAGAAACATATAACCAGAAGTGTACAATCGTCGACATAAATTTCTCAATTAGATTCGACAAAATTTTCGAATGATTCAGATCCAAATACCACAGCTATGGAAAAGTGTGAATAACACTTGAAATAAACTCAAGCAAAGTGTGAACAATGCCTACAAGAAGATTCGACGAGCCTCATATTCCTGTAACCGCCCTTTCTCAAAAATGTAGTCCAATAGCTCACCATTCTTGCAATATTCCATCACAACAAATACATCCCTAGGTGTCTCCACCTCATAAACCTGGTGATAGGATGGTGAATGAAGTCAACGAACAACATCAATATCTTGATTTCTCTATTTGCTGGAAATAAGATATGAGAAAACAATAGAAGTAAAGTGTTAGAGATTGAGTCTATGAATATATTGGAGATGTAAATTCTACTAACTCGCAGCAACAACACAAGTATGAACTTTCTTCTTAACCAAAGACGAATGTATTGTAACCTAATATACATTATCTCGACTAATTGATTAAGAGGGAATCGGGAACAGACCCACAAGTCTGACCAGCAGCCTGAAAGCAGGTAACTTGAAATTCTGAGCAAGCAAGTTAAATGTATCCTACACTATTGTGCAAGGAGAAGGAGGCATACCTTTCTCTTCCATTTCCATAGTTTTATTTTACGACGGGTCAAAATATTTATAGCAACTTTGTGCCATGTAAGCTTATGCTCTGCAATCATCACTTTTCCAAATGTGCATATATCTAATATTTTGCCCAGATTGTAGCTCTTCAATGCTTCAGAATGTCCACCCCCTCTGGTGTTCCCATCCGTTTCACTATGCCCAAAAAAAGGGAGATCATATATGTGATTTAGTAAACAGATTTATAGTTCAGACACAAGTTGATCAAAACTGGTGAAACATGACTTACAATGAATATCCTGATCATGAATAACATGAAATGTTTACAACGTGTCACTTCTTAAATACCGGCCTTGAGGGTGAAAAGAGTGGGTTGCGCATAAATGACTACTATGGGACATCACCGGCGAGGGCAAGTGTGGTTCAATTAGAGGTCAACGAAATGGAGTTCCCTTCTCAAATAGGGAGTGGCATAGCATATTCAATTGCTGAAGTTTGGTTCAGTGAGGTGATCGGCAACCAACATCTACTATCTTGTACGCATCGAGTAGGATCATAATATATTACCATAAAAATGTGCGCAACACAAATGACTATAGGCCTTTTCAGATATGTAATGTATCAGGTCTGGCAACGATGGTTGGGATGACAACCACCGATAATGCTAGCTCCTACGTTGGATGCCCGGCCCTGGTGCGAAGACACATATGACACATAAAATTCTAGGTAATGGGTTAACATGCAAGGTATTCTTGAAAAGGTTCACAGATTCGTACGGGGATCTGTAGCAAAGATCCCCATTGGAGGGAAGAAACAAGAAGGGAGGGCACCGAAAAAATCCCCACAACGCCAAGTAGAGCAGCACACAAACTGGACTAATAAATTTCTCACTCGAGCCAAAAATAGAATGCACAAGCAGCACTCCCGCAGAACTAAAATTTAAGAGCACACGCGAACTGAGCCAGCTCTCTACCAGGCCACGCAAGCAACAACGACGCAGAAATGCTAAACTCCGGCATGAATTGCAGGAGAAATGAGCAGTATTATTGCCTTAATTACCTGACCAAATCCCGTGGTTGATCAACCGCCCGGACACAGGTTTTGGGGTTCTCTACCTCCGGCGGTGGGAGGCAAGGTGTGCTTTAGGCTTTAGATGAGATAGAGCTGCTTAGATGGGGCCGGCGTAACCAGGTAAAGAGAAAGGCGAGCATTAGCGTCAGCATTGCGCTTACCTAAGTGCGTATGTTGTTTTCCTCTTTCTCCTCTGTTATTTCCCGCCCCCGCCCATTTTTCTCTCCTTCTTTTGGCAATGCTTTGCATGTGTTGATCGATTCCTCCGTCTGTTGTTGGTTCATTTGGACGGTATAGGAATCGGATAGATAGCACACTGTTCGGTTGCTAGTAACGAGGCGCCAATGCGAAATCCGCATGTCGTGCGGCCGGCATTGGAGGTGGGTGGGATTAACTGTAAGGCCGTTGTTTCGTGCGTGAAGAGGGCGTTGGCTATATTGGGTGCATACGCTTGTTGGACAGTTTTCTCAGAATTTGTTTTGTTTTTTCATAGTAACACAATGCAACTAAAAAATCAGCAAAAAAACTCAAAAAAAATCACAACCTCTGCACCGTTCACGATCTTGATGGCTGCTTATTAATATCCGCATGTCACGCCTAGAATGGGAAATGTTTCCCTATGATCAGCGGTCAAAACTTCAGCGTGTCACATCACGCCACGTTATACCTACCAATGCCAGGGCACCACATGTCCTTGCGGACCCATGCACATCCCTTCTTTCTCACCTTCCGTTTCCATTCCGTCTCCAGGGGCGGATTAAATGGGAATGGGAAACATTTCCCTTCAACATACCGGCCAAACCTCAGCGTGTCACGTCACGTGACTTTATAGCTACCAATGCCAGGGCGCCACATTTCCTTGCGGGCCCACACACATCCCTTCTTTCTCTCCTTCCATTTCCAATTTTTTGCCACAGATGGATTCAAAGGTAATGGCACACATTTTTCTATGACAGACCGACCAAAACTTCAGTTTATCGCGTCACGCCACGTTGTACTTACCAATGCCAGGGTGCCACATGTCCTGCGGGCCCAACCACATGCCTTCTTTCTCTCCTTCCATTTCAATTCTATCATCGGGGACGGATTCAACAGGAATGGGAAATGTGTCCCTCTAACGAACTGGCCAAACCTTCAGAGCTTCCCCTCACGCCAAATTATACCTACCAACGCTAGGGCGCCACATATCTTTACGGGCCCACTCACAGCCCTTCTATAACACTAGTTTGGCATGTAGTTGTTGGACATTATCCTGGCCCTCACCATATTCCCTTGAAGCCCTCCGTCCCTTGATATCATTGGTGTCATCTCTGTGCCCGCCATTGAAGAAATGCTCATGTGATTCAGACAGCTCGTGCGCACCATGAATGTGCCCTTCTTCTGCAAATGCTCCTTATTGACCGCCTTTGTATGATCTAGCCGTAGATGTTCTAGGTCCTTCCTAGAGTGGAGGTGGCTGTGAAATCTATATGCAAGCTCCACCGCCTCCTAGTGGACCCAGACATCACGCCCACGTCCCTCCACTCGCCAATGGATGTCGTGCTTGATTAGGTCTATAATGCAGCCCATGGTGTTCATGATGATGGAGAAGGATATAGATGACAACTATTCTAGGATGTTTGTGAAGTTTAGCAAAACACAATTTTGCTACGACATCATGCTCGACTTGATAGAGTCCATGCCAGTGGTCCATGGTGGAACTACAAGCAGAGGAGTCGGCGTCGGAGAATACACAAAGAGATAGGCAGATGCCTCTCGCTCACATTAAGAGAAGATATATATTGCATGTTAGGAGGAATGAACATAAGCCAGGTTGCATGTAGAACAAACTAGAACCAAAAAAGTGTACCGAGGTCGAGTCCCTTCCATGTGTACCAAATACAAGTTGCGTATATCGGTGTCGAATTGACATGTAAACTTTAACAACAGGTAGTGTATACACTAGGATTTTGAGGGGGGAAGTGAGGAAGGTTTCAAAGAGTTGCATCACAAGGACAAAAGGGAGGAAGAAAGTAATTTCTAGTTATATTGCATAGATATAGCTGCTATTTCATATGTGGACATTTGGTAACTTTATTTATCTCTTGTCTAAATGATGTGGTTGGTAGTTTGAGTAGGTAATAAACTATTACTATATCTGTTCTCGAGATATTTATTTCATTTACAGATAAAGCTGGTTACCGAAAGTATTGTTTTATTAAAAGTGTTTTTCCCATATACTTCAGTAACTCGCGCATGCCTGAACATGCCCTTCCCCTTCCAAAGGGACGTCAATGATAGCGTGGATGTGCTTCATACATAGATATTATAAGTCCTCGACGGAGAGATGGTGGTTTTGAACTCCATCTACTAGCTCTACCACCTCGTAGTGGACCCCTACAGTGTGTCCATGTGCCTCCTCTCGTCAATTGACCCTGTCCTCAGCTAGATCACCGACATGCATCCCATGGTGTTCACGATCATGTAGCATGGGAGATACCACAAAAATTCATGGTTGGTGGAGTAGTTTATGTTGGGGCTGGACAGCAACAATGCGATGCACAAATTCACCGGCACGACAAATATACACACTACACAGCCCCCTCTACTTGTGATGAACTTTGAGGACAGCTTCAACCAACAAGTAAGCAGCGGAATAACACAAGCAACATGCACAAGTGACACAGGATTTAACGTGGAAAAACCTCCTCAACTTGAGGAGTAAAAACCACGGCTGTGGACCGACCGGTCCACACAACTTCACTATGAGAATGATGAGTACAAAGTCTTCTCTAGAACCTCTAGAGAGATTTACAACACACTCTCCATGTTGCCAACCGACAACAGCAACAACAACCACAAGAAGTAAGATTTCAGCAAAGCAGAGTTTACACAGCTTCTGTACCCTCCAGTGTTTTGCAAACTACTCTTAAACCGCTCAACCAAACAGCACCAAATTTGGCAGACAAGTAGACACACGAGTTCCTGAGACCCCCTACAAATTTCAGCTCAATTGGACATCGTTTGCCTACCCAAATTGTTCGTCTCCCAAAACTACTCTATTCTGAAACTGCAGCAGTCAGAGCTGACAAAACCACTCTCAAATCTGATGCTTCACTGACCCAATACTCAAACCAGCTAACCAAATCGAAGTACTCAAAGTAAGGAACGAGCTCACCAAGTTTGGGGTCGATCCAAGCACGTTTGAGCCTCCAATCACCAGCTTGAACACTGTCTAGTCGGATGCAGCAAATCTGGACAGAACCTCTGCTTCCTCTTCTTCCTCTCTCTCAGGTTGTGTTTTCTCTTGTGTGCTCTCTCTCTCTCACTCTCACAAATGGCAGCCACCACCAGCAAGGGGTGGAGTGGCTAGGGTTTTCTCCTTGCTCCCTTCACCAGGAAACACTCACAACCGTTGGATGCAGAACAAATCAACGGTTCATATGTGTTGGGCTTGTGTGGGGTGATGTTGGGCTGCCAACACACCTCCATGTGGAGGGACTTAGCCCAACAAACTCCCCCTCCCGACATCATGGAGGGTCTCACTGCCTTCCGGCAGCCATGCCAGCGAGCCGGCGACATACTTCGAGCTTCTTTCTTGTCACCACTTTAGTCAACATATCAGCCCCATTGTCATCGGTGTGAACCTTCTCAAGTTGCATTTTCTTAGAATACAACACATCTCGAATCCAATGATAACGGACTTCTATATGCTTAGACCTTGAATGAAAACTTGCATTCTTACTCAAGTGGATAGCACTTTGGTTGTCACAAAACAACACATACTTGTCTTTCTTAAATCCAAGCTCACAAGCCAACCGTTTCAGCCACAATAGCTCTTTGCTCGCCTCTGTTACAACAATGAATTCAGCTTCAGTTGTATTCAATGCCACACACTTCTGCAGCCTGCTTTGCCATGACACCGCTCCCCCTACATAGGTAACCAAGTAACCTGAGGTAGACTTCCTTCGGTCAACATCTCCAGCCATGTCAAAATCTGAAAAAGCAATCAGCTTTGCCTCACCATCACCAAAGCAAAGTTTCAGATTTGTGCTGCCCCGAAGATATCTCAAAATCCACTTCACGGCTTCCAATGAGGTCTTCCTGGATTGGACATAAATCTGCTCACAGTACTAACCGCATGAGCAATGTCAGGCCTTGTACACACCATAGCATACATCAAACTCCCAACCGCTGAAGCATAAGGAACATGATGCATTTCCTTTTTCTGCTCATCAGTGGTAGGACATTGCTTTCTGCTCAACTTGAAATGGGCTGCTAGTGCACAACTCACAACTTTATCATTTTCCATCCTGAATTTCTGAAGTACCTTCTCAATATACTTCTCTTGAGACAAGTACAACTTGTTGCAATTTCTGTCTCGCTCAACTCTCATTCCGAGAATGTTCTTTGATGGACCTAAGTCTTTCATGGCAAAACATTTGCTCAACTCCTTCTTCAACTTAGCAATCCTAGAGACATTCTTGCCAACTATCAGGATATCATCAACATAGAGCAATAATATGATGAAATCATCACCTGAGAACCTCTGAATAAACACACAATGGTCTGAGCTACACTTCTTGTAGCCTTGCTCCCCCATGACAGTTTCAAACTTCATGTACCATTGTCTTAGTGCTTGTTTTAGACCATAGAGACTTTTCTTCAGCTTTCACACATAGTCTTCTTTGCCTTTCACAAGAAACCCCTCAGGTTTCTCCATGTATATTTCTTCCTCCAACTCACCATGAAGGAATGCAGTCTTCACATCCATTTGCTCAACCTCCAAGTTGAGACTTGCTTCCATGCCAAGGATTACTCTTATGGATGTCATCTTCACAACCGAAGAAAAGATCTCATCATAATCAATGCCTTTCCTCTACCCGAATCCTTTTACAACTAGCATGGCTTTGTACCTTGGATGTGATGTGTGCTCTTGTTGCTTGATTCTGTAGACCCACTTGTTCTTCAAAATTTTCTTGCCCTTGGGCAACTTCACCAACTCATAAGTATGATTCTTATGCAAGGAATCCATCTCTTCTTGCATAGCCTTTTTCCACTCCTTCTTGTGCTCATCTTCCATTGCATCTGCAAAGCATTCAGGTTCTGAACCGTCAGATAATAACACCACGTATTGATCTGAGGGATACCTGTTGGAAGGAATTCGACCCCTGTTGGATCTTCTGAGTGGAGCAGCTAGTGGACTTTCTGGTGCTGGTGCTTCCTACTGATCCGGATCATCAACTTCAGCATCATACTCTTGTTGCTGCTGCTGGGGAGCATCTTCTTCACCTGCACCACCATGTACATCATTTTGTACATCTTCTGCATCTGCTTCAACTTGCACAGGAGTTGGAGCTGCAGGAACTGGGTCAGAATCAATCATATCTTGCTGCTGCTGAGGAGGAACCTGCCCCTTTGTCTTCACAATATCCTCAATTGTTTGGTCTTCAAAAAACACAACATCATGGCTTCTCACAACTTTCCTTGCTATAGGGTCAAACAACTTATAGCCAAACTCATCACCACCATAACCAAGAAAGATACATTGTCATGTCTTCGAATCAAGCTTTGACCTTTCATCTTGAGGAATATGAACAAAGGCCTTGCACCCAAAAACCTTCAGGTGGTCATATGAGACGTCCTTGTCACACCAAACCCTGTTAGGAACATCTCCCTGCAAAGGATAACTTGGTGAGAGATTGATAAGATAAACTGCAGTCATCAAAGCCTCACCCCAAAGGTGTTTACGTAGCTTTGCACTTGACAACAAGCATCTAACTCTCTCCACAATTGTCCTGTTCATCCTCTCCGCAAGACCATTCAGCTGTGGTGTCTTCGAGGGAGTAAATTGATGCCTAATACCTTGCTGCTTGCAATATGCATCAAATGGCCCAATGTACTCTCCTCCATTATTAGTGCGAATGCACTTTATCTTCTTCTCAGTTTCTCTCTCAACCGAGGCTTGGAATTGCTTGAATGCACCTAGTACTTGATCTTTGGTCCTCAAAGTGAAGGCCCAAACTTTCCTGTAAAAGTCATCAATAAAAGTCACAAATTACTTAGCACCACCAAGAGATCTTACTGACATTTTGCAAACATCGGAATGTATCAAGTCCAGCTTCTCGGGCTTCTTGTGAGGAGGTAGAGTCTTGAAGGCAACTCGGTGTTGCTTCCCTGCTAGACAATCTGAACATTTCTTGATGTGAACTCCTTTCACACCCTTCAACAATTTTTTCTTCACTAGCACTGTCATCCCCTTCTCACTCATGTGCCCAAGTCTCTTGTGCCATAAAGCACAATGATCATCCTTCTCTAGTGCATTGACAGAAGCACTAAAGAGCTTAGCATGAACATGATACAAAACTGAGACCATTTTACCTCTTGCAACAATCATGTTGCCTTTGGTGAGCTTGTACTGCCCTTTTCCAAAACTGCTCAAGTAATCATCTCCATCAAGCAAACCAACTGAGATAATATTGAGACGAAGTGCCTCAACATGCCTCACAGATTTGAGGACTAACCTTGTACCATTTGCGGTCTCCAAATGCACATCTCCTTTTCCAATGATGGCTGCTCTATCATTGTTCCCCATCTTCACAACACCAAAATCACCTGATATATAGTTAGTGAAGAGCTCTCTGCGAGATGTAGCATGAATGGTAGCACCGCTGTCCGGTATCCAAATCATCTCGTCACCATCCACAAGGTTGACGGTTTCATCAGAAACAACAGTGATCCTCTCCTCAACAGTGGAACCAAATCTGCCCTCATTTTCTTCATGCATAACAAGCATGATGTCCTCTTCTACTGCAGTAACTCGGTTGCCCTCTGTGTCACTATCACTGTCAACTTGCTTCTGATCTTGTTTCTTCTTTTTCTTTTTGTCTTTCTTCCACTTGTCACATTGCCACTTAATGTGGCCCTTTTGATGGCAGTGATGGCACTCATAATCAGCGTACTTACTTTTTGATTTGCTCCTACCTCTTTCTGCCCCTTTACTTGGACCTCTGCTCTTGCTTCTTCCCCTGTACTAAGTGACTAGAACCTCTGAATGTGAGGAAGAAGTGGCTTCAGCCACCTTTCTGGACTCTTCATTTAGTACCCTGGTTTTCACAAGATTCCAAGTGACAACTCCATTAGGTGCTGAATTGCAAACCGTGACCTTAAAGGTCTCCCAGCTGTCCGGTAATGAGCCTAGTAGCAGCAAAGCTCTCACTTCATCTTCAAATGTTATTCCCATTGAAGAAAGCTGATTTATAATGCCTTGGAATGTATTCACATGATCTGCAATTAGAGTGCCCTCTTTGTACCTCAAGCACATCAATTGTTTGATCAAGAACATCTTGTTTGTACCTTCTTTCCGGGCAAACAACTCTTCCAATTTCTGCCATCAGGTGCGTGCATGTGTCTCATCAATGATATGTTTCAAAACATTGTCATCGACCCATTGCCGAATAAACCCACAAGCTTGGCGATGAAGTACCTTCCACTGACCTTCCTCAATGCCCTCCGGCATCTCAGTGGAGAACACTGGCTTCCAGTATTCTTTCACATAAAATAAGTCCTCCATCTTGCCCTTCCATGCTTGATAATTTGTACCATTCAAAGATATCATCCTGCTGGTATTCACTTCCATCTTTCACCACAAGAAACTCGGCAATTTGCACAAGCAAACCAAGGCTCTTATGCCACTTTGTTGGGGCTGGACAGCAATAATGCGCTGCACAAATTCACCGGCACAACAAATATGCACACTACACAGCCCCCTCTACTTGTGATGAACTTTGAGGACAGCTTCAACCAACAAGTAAGCAGCGGAATAACACAAACAACATGCACAAGTGACACCGGATTTAACATGGGAAAACCTCCTCAACTTGAGGAGTAAAAACCATGGCTGTGGACCGACCGGTCCACTCAACTTCACTATGAGAATGATGAGTACAAAGTCTTCTCTAGAACCTCTAGAGAGATTTTCAACACACTCTCCACGTTGCCAACCGACAACAGCAACAACAACCACAAGAAGTAAGATTTCAGCAAAGCAGAGTTTACACAGCTTCTGTACCCTCCAGTGTTTTGCAAACTGCTCTTAAACCGCTGAACCAAACAGCACCAAATTTGGCAGACAAGTAGACACACGAGTTCCTGAGATCCCCTCCAAATTTCATCTCAATCGGACATCGTTTGCCTACCCAAACTGTTCGTCTCCCAAAACTACTCTATTCTGAAACTGCGGCAATCAGAGCTGACAAAACCACTCTCAAATCTGATGCTCCACTGACCCAATCCTCAAACCAGCTAACCAAATCGAAGTACTCAAAGTAAGGAATGAGCTCACCAAGTTTGGGGTTGATCCAAGCACGTTTGAGCCTCCAATCACCAGGTTGAACACTGTCTAGTCAGATGCAGCAAATCTGGACAGAACCTCTACTTCCTCTTCTTCCTCTCTCTCAGGTTGTGTTTTCTCTTGTGTGCTCTCTCTCTCTCACTCTCACGAATGGCAGCCACCACCAGCAAGGGGTGGAGTGGCTAGGGTTTTCTCCTTGCTCCCTTCACCAGGAAACACTCACAACCGTTGGATGCAGAACAGATCAACGGTTCATATGTGTTTGACTTGTGTGGGCTGATGTTGGGCTGCCAACACAACTCCATGTGGAGGGACTTAGCCCAACAGTTTAGAAACACACTCTTCTACTATGGTGGCATGCTCAACTAGATGGAGGCTATGTCGGTGATCCATGCTAGCACAACAGGAAATGGAGCAAGAGCGAATGTGTACGTCCAGAGGCAGATCTTCGACGTCATGTGTCGATAACATAGCACCCACTCGGAGCACCGCAAGATGCTCGCATGCATGCAGCGCCAGCTGTGGCGCATGATTATCAAACAGGTGCCACTAAGGCTAAAAGAGGCCCATCAGGTGGCGCAAGGTTTCACATCTAGGAGACCGGCTGATGCCTCCCACTCACATAATTAGAAGATATATGGACAACATATCGTGCAAAAGGTAAGTCGGCGTTGACACCAGATTTTGGCACGGTCAAAAACTTAATTAATATGGCCTCAAATGGAGAAGTGATCTACATAAAAAAGTTTCGTATTGTCGATATGAACATCTTCGAAGTTTGGGCCATCACCATCTGATCTCATCTCGAAGGCCGAAGTTGTGTTCGAAATACTGAGATTTTGTATTCAGAACACTATTTGGCTGATCACGCCCCCAAGACTACCTCGTACGGAAAAATGATCTACAAGAATTGTCTTCGTCTAGTCGAAACGATTGATTTTGATATAAAAATCGTTTCAATCCGAGTACGTGTGCAAAAGTTAGAGCCATTGGAATGCAGCTATGTCAGGAGGCAGAAAGTGGCGCGCCCCACAAGACACCCTGTCTGATGGGTAGCGTGAATAATAGTCTATTTTGTGCGAGCGATTTGAACTTCAAGATGACCTCTGCTCAAAAACCGTTCAACATGAAAGTTGTTCGTCTCCTCCTAACGTTCAAGAATTCTTTTGGACTCGTTTCCATCCGAGGTC
Source organism: Triticum aestivum (assembly GCF_018294505.1). Taxonomy (NCBI): domain Eukaryota; kingdom Viridiplantae; phylum Streptophyta; class Magnoliopsida; order Poales; family Poaceae; genus Triticum; species Triticum aestivum. The sequence continues at coordinate 798,270,082 of NC_057801.1, forward strand.
ATTTGCCACCACAAAAAAGACCCGCTGGGTACATCCAGTTTAAACCGAACAGTTTTGGAAAGTTCGGACAAAACCAATCCGAATTTGACTAGTGTTTTGGACGCGAATCCAAGCCTTTTCCTTGCATGGGAAGTCCAGCCGCCTCTTATATACCTTAGGGGTGACGGCCGATTGAACAACACACAATCGATCAATCCATCTACCACTTTTTACCTTTACTTTTATCTCTCTCCCTCGTTCTTTTTCTTCCCCGTTCTTCGTTCGTTCTTTTTGTTGTAGGGCGGCGAATCTCGAGGCCCTAGGTGCGGTCATGCCGACCTAGGGCAGCCCATAGCCGCCGCGCGCCCCGACGGGGTCCCTCCCGGACGTGTGGGGCTTCGGGTCCTCAAAAGCACCCGCCAGATTGTCTTTCGTACCGCGCTTCCGGACGGGTCTCCTTCGACATGAGCTGTGGTGCATCACTCTCGGTGCTGGAGGTACACGGTTACGTGTTCGTGTGCGAACACACTTTTTGGCGACTCCGCTAGAGACGAAGCTTTGAACGGTCTCCAGTCCGTTCTTGCTACGAAGAGATCATCATCTAGGGTTTGCAATCTACAAAGGTAATATGAATAACCAATTCACTTATGTAGATGCAAATAATGCTTATATTGTTGCTAGATCGCTTAATGAGCATAATGTGTCGGCTATCCCTAGTTTTATCAATTATGCATCTAATTATGCGCAACAGCCGATTCATAATAATCTTCATGCTTCAACTTCATATAATTTTAGCAACATGCAACATATGTATCCCAACTCACATGCATCGGCAACCCCACAAATCTATACGCCGATGAACAACATGATGAGTTCGGTTAATCAAGTTGAGACAACCCATGTAGGAACTTCCAATAGGATGCAACAAAGTGTTTCAACTTTTTATTCATTGGCAAATAACTTGCAGTATGTTAATCCAAACATGCCGGTGGATAGGGAAATTGGCCATGCTACTACTAGTTATTCGGCCAATTACCCTCAAATATCATATGCTACACCTCATGCTACTAATTTTCTGGCACCATACGCAACTGTTGATGTCCATAATTCGGCTCCGCACCTTCATGGTCATGGCCGAATAAGTGAAACTTTCACAGGAGTACACCTACAACCGTGGCAAATCATGTCCCACCAACACAATTACAGAATTTCGGTGACATCTCGTTACCGAAAGAGTCTAAAAGTGTCGAGGGGCAATTCTATCCAGATTGGGTCATTAAGAAAAATCTTACTTCTTTTTGGGACGAATGCAATGTTGTTCTACATGAATTAATAAAAAGAGGGAAGGCCTATTAATTCTACTGCAATCCAAGCTAGATTATGCCAAAAAGAGAAAGCATTGGGTGCGGATAGAATTGTCAAAAAAGGTGGTGATTCGGATAACAAAGTTAATTCGGCTATTGAAAAGACCGAATCAAATACTACGTATGCCGAATCTTTTCTAGAAAAACAGGACGACAAGGTGTTGGGGATCTATTCGAAAGAGGAATAATATATCGTTCTAGTAACACAACCATCATGCTCTCCCAACGTGTTTGAAGGGGTATGTCGAGCAAGTGATTTACCTATCTTCCGATTTGGTCGCAACTTTATTGTTGATGCTTCTATAAGAAAAATTCTCATAAGTAATTTTAAAAGACCAACGAAGAAGGGAAATTTACTTGTTAGCAATAAAATTGTTATAGAGGATATCGGTCAACCTATTGTGCCATTTATAAAGACCGATAGTGACATATTATTGCAGCCAAAGTTTTCCCCATTGCTTTATCAAAATTTCATATCTAATTGGGTAGCTTCGCTTTTTTCATACTTGGCTTTCACTTGGTCTCAATTGAAACATGTGTATTCTAACTATTTTGGTTTCAAAAATTTAAAGCCAAGGTCAAATTCTTTTGAGAAATCCAATGCCAATATAATATCTTACCCAAATACATCGGAGATATGATGCAAAACACAATGCATAGCCGAAAGGGGATATTCCAAATTTGAACCATTCGTTTGCTTAACTCCAAAGCCGTTTGCACACCAAGATCGGCCGGAAACCAAGAAGTATACCTTGAATTCAAGCATGTGTGATCAAATATTTGATTTGTTGCTGAAAAATAATTACAGTAGAGTTCTTGATCACCATGCGAAGCCATCAATCCAACGACGAATGTATTGTAAGTTGCGTGATTCATCCAAGCATAATTTTGAGGATTGCAACATGTTTCGTCAAATAGTTAAATCGGCCATTGATAAAGGACGATTAAAATTTGTTGAAACACCAAGGGATGAGTAGTCTATTCCGACTGGTCCTAATGGAAAAATGTTTTTGAATCGGCTGCTTCAAGACGATTCCTTTAAAGATGAGAAGGTAAAAACTATAGGTGATGGGATCAAGCTTTCAAGTAAAGAAATTGTTCAAGAGCACAATTAAAATATTCTTGAAGGAATGAGTTCTATCGAAGATACAATGAAGACGCCAAGGACTGGGGGGCAACAAAGCAATCCAAAGATCGATGCAAGCAAACAAAAAGGAGATAAATGCCGCAATAAGCACAAGCACAAGAAATCCAAGGTCACTTTTGCACATGTTATTAGATAAATATCAAAAGAAAAGTGAAGACAATGGTGCTTATCGACCGAGTAATGCAAAAGCATCAAGATCACCCCATAGGCGCAAATCCAAGGATCGGTATTGGCAAGAAGGGAATTTTAATGCAATGTGTTCATACCCTTATTTTGGGTCGGCAATGCCAATGCCGTGGATGCCTCCCTATGCTCATGTAGATCGATATTCATCACGGGACAGGTATGATACAATGGCACATTCTCCATCATATTTGAGACCATCTCACCATTATTATGCAGCTTCAACAAGATCAACATTCAGTGAGATGTCATTTGTTCAAGACCGCTTCAATAAGAAAGAATTGGTCCGGAGCTCAAGAAAGAAGGAAGAGGTAATCAAACAAGTATATCAAGTTAAAAAATATGGTCGCAAGAGTGCCAATTCAGATTTGATCTTAAAGGATAAAGAGCCAATTAAAGTGTTAACATTGTCTACTAAAGGAAATGAGATGAAGCAATCAATTATCGAGAATCAAAGTGCCAAATTTGAAGAAAAGAAGTTGAAAGTGCACAAGGTAAAACAAGAATTGTCATTAGTTCAAACAAAATCACAGTCGGGGAACTCACTCAGTTTATCGTATTGGCAAAAAAAGAAATTACAAAAAATTAGTGCACAAGAGCTCGAAAAGAGAAACATGGCATGGGTTCCCAAAGGAAATAATCAAAACAAGAGTGATGTGCAAGGTTCCATTGAAAGAAGTGTGACAAAGGTAAAGAAGGAAAAGAGTGAAAAATATGAACGACCAAGCAAAAGGTTTTGACATCTTCGGTGCACACATTATCCACATTCTCCAACTATGCCATTGATGTTGACGATATGGTATTCATCCTCAGGTATGACATCTTACCCTCCATGGACGCAATATAACTTCTTACAACATGCAAGGGTTTTACCTCATCACCATACATTCGATTAGCTATATTTCGTTCCTAATGAAAGTCGCCGATATATAACTATCACCCTAAGCAAACACATGGCCGATATATAATTATCGCCCTAAGCACATATAAATGGACGATGGAGTGATGACATCGTCCTTAGAAAAAACTCTGGGAAAATTATTTTTTGGCATCCAAGTTCTGCCGAAAATTAGGGGTGCATGTGTTGACACCAGATTTTGGCACGGTAAAGAACTTAATTAATATGGCCTCAAATGGAGAAGTGATCTACATAAAAAAAGTTTCATATTGTAAATATGAACACCCTCTAAGTTTGGGCCATTGCCATCCGTTGTGTTCGAAATACTGATATTTTGTATTCAGAACACTATTCGGCTGATTACGCCCCCAAGACTGCCTCGTACGGGAAACTGATCTACACGGATTGTCTTCGTCTCGTTGAAACGATTGATTTTTATATAAAATTTGTTCCAGTCCGAGTATGTATGCAAAAGATAGAGCCATCAGAATGCAGCTATGTCAGAAGGAAAAAAGTTGCTTGCCCCACAAGACACTCTGTCTGATGGGTAGCGCGAATAATAGCCTGTTTTGCATGAGCGATTTGACCTTTAGGATGACCTCTAATAAAAAATACTTTCAACATGAAGGTTGTTCGTCTCGTCCAAACGGTCAAGAATGCTTTTGGACTCGTTTCCATCCAAGGTCGTTTGCCACCACAAAAAAGATCTGCAAGGTACAGCCAGTTTAAACCGAACAGTTTTTGAAAGTTCAGACAAAATCAATCCGAATTTGACTAGGGTTTTGGACGTGAATCCAAGCCTTTTCTTTGCACGGGAAGTCCAGCCGCCTTTTATATACCTTAGGGGTGACGGCCGATTGAACAACACACAATCGATCAATCCATCTACCACTTTTTACCTTTACTTTTATCTCTCTCCCTCGTTCTTCTTCTTCCTCGTCCTTTGTTCATTCTTCTTGTTGTAGGGCGGCGAACCTCGAGGCCCTAGGGGCAGTCAGGCTGACCTAGGGCACCCCATAGCCGACGCACGCCCCGATGGGGTCCCTCCTGGATGTGTGGGGCTTCAGATCCTCAAAAGCACCCGCCGGATTGTCTTGCGTACGCGCTTCCGGACGGATCTCCTTCGCCGTGAGCTGTGGTGCATCACCCTCGGCGTTAGAGGTACACGGTGACGTGTTTGTGTGCGAACAGTCGGATTGGGTGAACATAGAACTTGAGCCAACAGTAGTATACCTTGGCCATGTGCCATCCATGTATCCCAAACTCAAGTAAAGTATACCCGTGTTTCATTGACATATCTACTCCAGTGGCAGGTAGTATAAATCTAGGATTTTTTGGTAGAAAGTGCGGGGAAGATATCATAAAGCTCCTTAAGAGATGAATCCTCACTCCCGAAATATCAGGAAAATCCAAAAATTGCACCTTGAGAGACGAATCTCCAACGCAAATGTCATGCCAAAATTCAACACTAGAACCATTTCCAAATCTACATATTTAAAAGAACTTAGAAGTTGTCAAAGAACAACTTAATCCCTCTAGAAGAGAGAACATACACCTAGTTTGGACAACAAAATCGGTTTACGAGTCCCATATTTAAAATTAATAAAAGATTTCCAACTCTTATCCTCCAACAATATATCTCTTCCCCCATGGACATAAGCTTTCTAGAACATTTGAGTGAAAACATTAGCAACGAAATTAAAGAGAATGGGAAATAAAGATAACCTTCCTTCTAAACCCTTAGCATTAATAATGTAAGGTCCATTAGTGTCAATATTCCTGACACATAATTAACCTTGAAAGAGAAACAACTTAATCCACCCAATCCACTTCTCACCAAAACCTCTAGATGCAAGAACTTCCAAAAGGAATACCCATCTTACACTATCTCGTTAGGACTAAGAGTAATAAAGATAAGGTATGCATAAAAAGTTGTAAAGAGCCAAATTCAAAATCTCTAACAAGGGTTATTAAAGCAGGAAAGAAAGACCATCTCCTCCAATAGCGCCATGATAAAAGATCTTACAACGTGGCATTTGACAGCGCACATCCTGGATTTCTCCATCATGTAGGTGATGAAGTGACCGGACATTATCCAGGCCTTCTCCATCCGCCATGTAAGACCGATGTTCCTCCACATCATTGGTGTTAGCTCTTGTACTTCTACAGAAGGAGTGGTCCACCGACTCGCTTAGCTCCGGTGCACCATGAACGTGCCCTTGTCCTAGAAATCGGTCCTCGGAGACAGCCTGGACGTGCTCTAGACATAGATGTTGTAGGTCCTCCCTAGATTGTTTTTGGTTGTGAATTCCATCTACAAGTTCCATCGCCTCCTAGTGGACCCAGAGGGCAGGTCCACGTCCCTCCTCTAGCCAATCGAAGCCGTGCTTGGTTGGGTCCTCCATGGAGCCTAGGGTGTTCATGATTATGAAGCAGAAGAGACATACCACAACAATTCCAAGTTGTTTGTGTAGTTTAGCAACCCGCTCTTTGATACGTCTCCAACGTATCTATAATTTTTTACTATTTCATGCTATTACTGTATCAATCTCGGATGTTTCATAGGCAATTATATATCATTTTTTGGGACTAGCCTATTAATCTAGTGCCTAGTGCCAGTCGTTGTTTTTTTCTTTTCAGGAAATCAATATCAAACAGAGTCCAAACGGAGAAAAACTTTGGATTTATTTCTTCTAGGCCAGAAGAGACCCTAGAAGGTTGGGGAGAAGACATGAAGAGTCACGATGGAGCGACAAGCTCGGGAGGCGCACGCCCAGGTTGTGGGCCCCTCATGGCACGTCTTGACCTAATTCCGCCTTTATAAAGTCTCAAATATTCCCGTGACATCAGAGAGCCAACCGAAATACTATTTCCGCTGCCGCAAATTTCTGTTCTCACGAGATCCCATCTGAAGGCCTTCTCCGGTAGTCTGTCGGAGGGGGAATCGATCACGGAGGGGACCTACATCAACCTTACTACTCTTCCTGTGATGTGTGATTAGTTTACCACAGACCTAATGGTCCATAGATAGTAACTAAATGGCTTCTTCTCTCTCTTTGATCTTCAATACAACGTTCTCCTAGATGTTCTTGGAGATCTATTTAATTTAATGACTTTTTTGCGGTGTGTTTGTTGTGATCTGCTGAATTGTGAGTTTATGATTAGATTATCCATGAATATTATTTGAGTTTTACTCTGAACTCTTTTATGCATGATTCTTATAGTTTTCTATTTCTCTCCGATCTAGTAATTTGGTTTGGCCAACTAGATTGATTTTTCTTACAATGAGAGTGGTGCTTTGTGATGGATTCGATCTTGCGGTGCTCAATCCCAGTGACAGAAGGGGACGACACATATTTGTATCGTTGCCATTAAGGATAAAATGATGGCGTTTATTCATGCTTCAGTTTACTTTGTTTACATCATGTCATCTTGCTTAAGGCGTTACTCCGTTCTTTATGAACTCAATACTCTAGATGCATGCTAGATAGCGGTCGATGTGTGGAGTAATAGTAGTAGATGGTAGAAAAACGGGCTGTAGTCTCGGTTCGTAAGGCCCTTTAGGCCCGATTGACTAAAGGATTTTTTTTGAATTTCCTTTTGATTTATTATGAATTTTTTTTGATTTTCAAATTTCTGAATTATTTGACAATTTAATCTCTAATCACCCTCACTGCTCAAGTGTGGAGCACTCATTATTCCAAATCGCCTAACTTCCCGGTCAGTCACCCATCCCTCTCACTACTCCAACTTGAGCACACTTAACTTTCGAGTTCTATTCCCCCTAGTTTCCAACTCTGCACTTGTTATTTTCCTAACAAAGTAAGCTGTCAATCCTATTAAACCTTAGAAGTTTAGGTTGAGCATGAAGTCACACGTCTCATTGTCAGAGTTTGAAACTATTATTGTAAAAAAGAATAATTATTTATTAACACTAATATTTCTTTAATAAGTAGTTTGACCATAGTTTGACCATAGTTTGACCAAAATTCAAAAATACTAAAATTTGAGCATAACTTTTTTTCCTTTCAGAATTTGAGGATTCAAAAAATTTGCAAAACAGCTTATGGCGGTCGAAATGAGAACTGGCTTTTCGTTCTGAACTTTTTGATATATTGTACTTTTTTTCAACATCGTATGCAAAAGTTAAGGTCGTTTTACTTTTTCATAACACTTTTTGCAAAACATGTCAAAATTTATGTTTTTAAATTTCCCTTACTAGTAGATGTAGTAACATCACTACATAACGAACGATTTTAATTTTTTAAGTTTTTATCATTTTCTTTTTTTTCAAAACTAAAAAGGAGATAGGGGGGGGTAGAGTTTGAAAATTGCAGAACCCCTTTAGTCTGGGTTGGAGCCACCAACCGGGAATAAAGGGGTCGGGTCTAACCTGTAGTCCCGGTTTGTGTCACAAACCGGGACTAAAGGGGCTCGTGGGGTCTTGACCTGACGCCGGCCTGCCACCACCCCTTTAGTCCAGGTTTGTGACACAAACCGGGACTATAAGTCTCAAATGAACCGAGACTAATGCCTAGCCGTTTGAACCAGGACTAATGATACCATTAGTACCGGGCCGTAATTGAACTGGGACTTATGTGCTGAACATTAGGTCGTTTTTTTACTAGTGATGCACAATCGTTTCGGTCTACTTGTCTCATACATGATGCCTATATACATGATAATTGCCTTGGATATCGTCATGATTATTTATTTTTCTATCAACTAGCATAGTGGCCCTCTCAATGCGCGGGCTAGAATTGTATACAGTTTTTAATGAGAACATATTATTTGATTTGTTTAAAGAGAAAATTGAACCAAATGTGATATGTTTACAAACGTAAGATTTGTACCAACATAGTTATTTCTTAGGTATGGTACATTTTTTATGATGACATATGTTATCCATTAATCACTTTAGGTCTAATTATGCATGTCGTACTAACAATCTTCTTTATGATTTTCGAGGGCATCATCATTAACATGACCTAAGTGATACTCATGTTGCACTATTGAAAATAGTGTAGTTCTATAAACATATGAATTGTTATCTTAAATGAGATATGACAATAGAAAAATATCTTTAATCAATTTTTACTTGTGGATAAATGTTGTACTAATTATGGAAACACACCATATTGTGACCATATGCGTCATTTTCTTTTTAGGCCAAAACTTAATAATTACCGGTTGTATACATCGACAAATTGTGCTATGTGGGATATTTCTAGATCGGTTGTTCGTTTTCAAGTTAATCGGCTTATGGGTAAAACTTACGATAACTATCAACCACACTAAGCTTTAACCCGAAGACCAGACACTACATACTTGCGCTCTCCATGTTTTCTAAGAAGGACAAAAATAAGTTGTTATATAAATTACACAACATCTGGAAGACATAGCGTGTGTGCAAAAAGCATCTCGTGTGGCGCTGTAATAAGGAGCACATGTAAAGTCTAGAGACATGCAATGTAGAAAACACAATAGGGAACTAAATAATGTACCTCATATTCAACTGATATTGTGTATTCAACGGCCTTCCAATATACGTCTTTACATATGCACCATCAACATAATCACACACTATATTGATCACACAGAGGCAAAAAAATGAACCATACCAAACTATGCTTGCGAAATAAGTTGTTATATAATTGGTAGTGTCTTAACAAGTAGTTATCGCATTAAACCATTTTATATAAAATTACGCAGCATCTGGAAGACATAACGTGTGCACAAAAAGCATCTCATGTGGCGTCGTAATAGGTAACACTTGTAAAGACTAGATGGCCTGCAATCCAGAAAACACAGTGGGGAACTAAAAATGTACCTCATATTCAACAACTATGGTGTATTCAATGGCCTTCCAATCTACGCCTATACATATGTACTATCAATATAATCACACACTATATTTAGCAGAAAAAAGCAAACAAAAAAAGAACCATACAAAACTACACCTGTGAAATTCTGAGATAACCATTAAATAATTTATAGATTACATACAGATCTGCACTTGTCTAAAAATCATGACCCATTCCGCAAAAGGAGGCAAGAGAAAAACTAAATCATTCACTAAAGAGCATCTAGCAAAACATTTCACAATTTAGAACCATACGTCAAACAATCTGTCTACAAGTTGGTACAGAATATGATAACCAAGTTACCGAAGCATTATTGTTATTTGCAATCTTGTTATCTCGAGCTTATTATTTTTGTTAGCTAATGGGGTTGACTCCGGAAAATACCTTTCTCAAGTGTTGTAGAAACCTTGCTAAAAGAAGTTCACAAACCTTCCTTGGTATTTTTGAGATTTATTCGTGGCGCTAATTCTAGGAAATAAAGAGTGTGGTATGCACATAAATAAAACCACATGTGAAATTCTTTGAGAGCCTTTTACACATTCTACTCTATGCAGGGAAGAGAAACGCTAGTGAAAACGTATAAATTCTGTGAGACCCACATATATTGTAATTTCTGCTTGGAACATGCATTCCCTTTCTATTTTTAAACACACTAAAAGCATTTATTTTCTGAATTTATTTAAATATTTTAGTCACCTAACATTTTGGTAAGTACATGGACATTAACACTTTTATTTATTGGCATAAACATTTCTTTTCAAATAGCCACATGTCGCGTGCTAGGTGTTTCCTCTGGATTTCTGGTTTCTTTTTATGAATGTGTTTTCAGATTTATATGGTTTTGTTCTTTGGTTTTTCTATATTTGCTTTGTTTCATCGGTTTTCTAGAAAAATAATTGCATACAATAAAAAGAAGAAAATATGTGCTTCATGTTGGAAGAAAGTTTGTGCTTCTACCATGAGAAGCACCACATGTGGTTCCACGGGAAGAGCACAAAGCAAAACTGTGTTTCCCCCCGAAAAAGAAAAAAAGACATTTTGTGCTTCCAAAAATAAAGACAAAAATGCAACGGTGCTTCCGGGCTCATTTTCTGTTCTGTTTTTCTTTATTTTTCGCGTTTGGTTTACTGTTTTGTTTTTTCAATTTTGTTTTCCCTATAGTTTTTTTATTATTTTCTTTTCTCTTTTGATTTCCGGTTTCCTTTTGGAAAAAAGTTCTTTGAAATCTATTAACATAGAATCTTCTTTCTAAGATCTCGACAGAAGAAATCCAACAGTGAGAATGGTTTGATCTTTGGACGGGCGGTTCAAGACATTAAACTTTTTAAATCAACAGATCTACGAAAAATGAAAAACTCGCAGGTTACAATTAGTGGCGCTCATGTAGGGGGCACTTGTCTTCACATGAGAAGGTAGGGAGTAACCTTTGCAAACTGTAGCAAGGTGAGCCTGTCCAGTTCCGAGTTCTGCTATTTTTTTTTTGCTCCTTTGATCATTTCTTATTACACGCGAGCAGTTTTGCTAATATATAGTGTACTTTGTTTTAATACCCAGCTATTATTATTTCAAATTTGTTTATATTTTTTTAAATTGGAACATTTTTTCGAATTCATGAAGATCTTTGGATTTTGGAACATTTTTTAATTCATTTTTCAATCTCAAAAAGTTACTAAAATTTGGAACATTTTATAAAATGAGGAAAGAAACAAAATAAATAAAGAAATGAAAAAGGAAACAAAAATAGAAATCACGCCAGCCAGATCAATGGCATAGGGACGAGGCCCAAGATGATGTATCTTCTATATCTAAATAGGAGCCTCCCACTAGCTGATTTTCTTGGCTTCTCGCGCAGCCACGTCACCCGAATTATCATTAGTCATTGGTTCAACTATGAACGCAATCAGATGTCTACACTAACGCTCGCTGCGTTCCCGTATCGGCTTCCAGCGCTTGGGTTGTACAAAGCCACTTCACATGGGCTGCCTGAGTCGAGTAGCGCTGGTGCGCTACCTTACACATGGACACATGGCCTGGTTCAATATTTTTTCATGGCTTCTTGCGCAGCCACTTCACCCGAATTATTATTAGCCATTGGATCAAGTATGAACGCAATCAGATGTCTACACTAACGCTCGCTGCGTTCCCATATCGGCTTCCAGCGCTTGGGTTGTACAAAGCCACTTCACATGGGCTGCCTGAATCGAGTAGCGCTGGTGCGCTACCTTACACATGGACACATGGCCCGGTTCAATATTTGGTATGTGGGCTGTATAGCCCGTATAGCCCATGGGCGTCAGCTGCGGCACTATTTCGCTGACAGTCATCTTCTCCGTTGTGACTCTCATCGCCGTCGCTATCTCTTCCGCTGCCTCGACCGAAGCTCTTCCTGGCGCAATTGCACATGAAACCGCAGCATTAGGGCATGTACAATGGTCAATAAGGTAGTCTTATCTTAAATCTTGCATGTAATTTAGAGATGACAGAAAAACATGTCTACAATGGGTCATTTTTTAGCCTTATCATCAATAACTAGTTATTCCTAAAATTGTGGTGAGACATATTATGTTAAGAGATCATCTCTTGCCTTCTCTTAATTAAGAGAAGACAAGCCTTCTCTTATGATTTCTCTTTCATCCACCTCATCATTTATCCTACGTGGCATTGCTAAGATAGAACCATTGTACATGCCCTTAATCGCCCTCATTACCTTGCCCTCCGTTACCGGAAGAAAAGGCTACATTAAATTGTGCGCCACCGCCTCCGCACCCCGCATCTACAAACCTGTGTGTGCTAGATCCTACCACACAACCGCGCGTTTTCCTCTTTCCGGTGCAACTCTGGGCGCGGTTCGGGACGTGATTCCGTTGCCAAACACCCACATTGTCGAGGAGGACACACCGTAGTGCAAGCCGTTGTTCTGCTCTGAACCATCTCCCGCACGCCAGCTGGTCTGCCAAGCCTTACATCGGATGCCTCTCTGATTGGGGAAAGACAGGGACAGGCCGCCGCCATTGCTGAACACACAGAATCCCAGATCGTCGAACAGCGCACACCCGCTGAGGCATCCGCACGTCGTCGCTATGCTCGCACGACCGCCATCGGCGGCAATTAGAGGTGGGGAATCCGACTCAATCAAACAAGACTTCACCAGACTCCACCATTGGGACTAGCAGATCAGCTTATCAGGTCAGCACCTCCGCGCTTACATTCGAGTAACATCGTTGAACTGTTTCTGTGCGGTTGGTCGTTCTGATTCTACCTTTCCGGTCACTTCCCAGTCCCTACTTTACAGGCTGCAACATGTGTTCATCCGCTTCACATGCGTCAGACACTGTCGTGTCTAGGCTATCAGCTCCGTGTGCTCCCTCGTGCCCACATGGATTTCATAGAGATGCTGTTTCACTTGGACAGAAGGTAGCAGATGTCAGTTTAGACTATACATCTGATTTTGATTACTAATATGCGTCTCTGAATTGCTCATGCGTTTTCAGCAATGGAGATGCTCTTTCACTTGGACCTAGGGCAGCATATATAATTTAGATTATACAGTGTGCCTTTGAAAATATTTGGCTGACAGAAGTGTTTCATTGCTACTATTTGCTAATATATGTCTCTGAATTTTGTAGCAGAGGGATTATTTTGCAACAGTCCATGCAGTCAACATGGCTACCCATTCATTATTTGTTTATGAGACCCCATAAATTTTTTTAGAAATGAATGAGACCCTATAACTGAATTAAGACTTTTTCTTACTGATTTGTTGGAGATTCTATGTGCAATTTTGGTGTTAAATGTACCTACTCGATTCTTTAGGAAACATCGTGCTTCGCAGCTGAAACATGGTTCAGTTAGTTTTACTTAGTTTTGTGATAATACTTACATATAATATATGCATGATTGTTGTTATTAAGTCAATTCCACGTGGTGTGAAAATATGCATTTGCAAACTTAATCACAATCATTCTTTGGTAAGTGCAGTTCCAAGTTAATTGTTGTGATTAGCTATGTCGATTCCAAGTTTCTAAATGAACTTTTTTTATACATAATAAAAAAAACTTTCACATTGACAAGGATGATATTTCACCTAGAGTGCATAGGGGTCAGGACTGGAATACATGTAGATACATTAGTTTGAGCGTCAACTCATTTCAAATGGAGGAAGTAGGTCTTATACGACATATGGTTTATTTCGTGCTTTCAATTATTGTCATTAGTTGTATCAACTCCAAGTTTCTAACCAAATTTTATTTTCTTTATAGATAATAGAAAACTTTCAATTGACAAGAATGAGTTATGAAGTTACAAGGATCAGGAGAAATTGTATCAACGAGACACATTTCATGAGTATTTGAACCACTTTGTTTAACTGGATTCTTAGTGTTGTTTCCTATGTATATGAGGCTTATGTGTGGGATTCATTTTGCATCTGCAGTAATCCAGGAGGCACGTAGAAAATACTTTTATTTATATTACCATGTTGCTCAATATTTTACAATGTTTTGTCTCTAATTCTATGAATATGAATCTACACATTTCAGGCCCGTGGTAACGCGCGGCGTATCACCTAGTTTAGGAAGAGAACGACACCCACAGGGGCTCCCAACGCTAAACTTTCCCTCAAAAACTCACCAGAGCCACCAGGAGGCGCCCCGGTCATCACCACAACAAGGGCAAACGCATCCTCATTAGATCTGGGCACTATCGAAGTAGGCCAGAGCATCACTTCCTTACATCCCTTACCTCCTACATGACCAAGAAGTGAAGCCGTCACTCATGGAGCCTGGCGGAAAGCCATATCCGTGTAGGTGTATCCCGCCATCCAGTGCCACTGTCATGAAATCCTCAGAAAAACTCATCATCGACATCGTAACACGTAGTCGCCGTCCTAAACAATCCACAAGACACTGCCTTAACATGAGCAATGAGTGACCAGCGCACATGCGAGGAGCAACTAGCCTCGGTAGGGGGGGCGCAAGTCCAACGCGTGCACCAGTAGCCAACACACGCATGCGGCCATCTACTAGCCAGCACTACCGGGAGGGGTGGGCATCGGACATCAAATCTGGCCAATCAAGATCCATATAGGGCACCCCCATCATATCCGGCACCTCCAACCACCAGGGGGTAGCCATTACCCTAGGCCACCAAGCACCCGCCTCCTTCGGCTCCCAGCGACCTGCTCCATGACCGCCGCAGAAACCTACAACACTCGTCCGCCACGCGCCCGCGGGGTAGATTGTCACCGCCAACACGGTGTCACCGGGCAGGCACCGCCACCACGCCGCAACTTCACCCGCCTAGAAGCCTCGTAGGAAGCCGCCAATCCCAGCCCTAGCCACCCTGCAGCCCGCACCATCCACATGGTGAGAGATATACCTCGCCGTCCTGGGCACACACCAATCACCGCTAGTCCGCCACTGCCATGCTGCCCACTACACTAGCTAACGGCCATGGCGGAGCAAGACGCCCGTGACCCTCGTCGCCCTCGGCCCGTACGGATATGGCACACCGGCACTAGATCCTTCTATGTCTGGTCGAGGACGGACCGCACACAACCACCCGAGAAAAATGATGTCGCAGCGGACGCACCACACCTGAGCTCCAGAGCACCATCGTGGAGCCGCCAAACGAAGACGTCGCCACCCCGCACACCCGCCATCGTGTGGTTGGCCCCC
The DNA here is from genome assembly GCF_018294505.1 of Triticum aestivum. Lineage (NCBI taxonomy): Eukaryota > Viridiplantae > Streptophyta > Magnoliopsida > Poales > Poaceae > Triticum > Triticum aestivum. Next base: position 798,285,192 of record NC_057801.1, read on the forward strand.
GAGGCAGCCCTCCGCTTCCACTTCTATGGTCGTGCCTCATGCCTGCCGTCACGCATTGCATTGTAGATGCACACATCATCACCATATTCAACAACAAGGCAAATAGAAACCAGATCATGCAATAATATCACAAAATCTTGTGTTTTTGCATCACCACCAGCAGTATGTGGCGCAGCTTACAGAATCAGAAAAGGTTCACCACAAGCTATTGACCATACATAAGTCTTATTTATAACAACCAACTAACCTTTTTGGTGCTTGAAACAGGACAAGTCACTCAAACAAACACGGTTCTCTGTCAGGGACTGGGTAAACCGAAGATGAAACACACAACCTATATACTTGCACACCGTAACTTATTCACCGTTGCAACGATGAATCGCACCACAAGGGACAGTCATATGTTTTGCTATTCACCACTCAATCAGAACAAGCACTAGCTATAGAACCCTAAGGTTGGTAAGGAAGGCCACACAAAATTCCAGGAAGAGGAGCTGAGGTCCAGTAACTCTTTGCATATCTAGCAAGTACTTGCCATCCCTGGTCTTGTAAAGCTGGAGATAAAAAAAATTAAAGTTAGAACCAAATAGATAGTATATACACTACCATGCGGGCGAATTGTAATTTCTAACACCAACACTGTGCAGCTTTAAAACATGGGAAGTTATTTCTACCAACATGCATGAGTCAGTCGACAATAGTTGTTGGCACTAGCAGACAGATGCAAGACATGATAATGATCACTTGGTAACAATTATGAATCAAATATATTGGCTCCAGCAAAATCGTTTTTTTATCTAGTGACGCCACTGTGAAGGCGATATTGAGTAGAAAATCCCTTTTTTTCTTATTGCAAAAAAATACTTTAGTAGTAGAAGATGTTGCAGACCTGAATTTCAAACATGATCACAGCAGGTAGCCTCCTATTAACATCACCATTATCCATGATGGTAGAGTCATCAACAAAGCTGTGGTTGGCATCTAACAACATATCATTGACCTGAGGAAACCCAGGGCACCAACTGCATTTCATGTTGTAGTCCACATTCTTCTTCCAATAGACATTTAATTCCTTAAGTGCCTTTAGAACCTCAATCAATATCGCGCGAGGTTGAGCTCGAGACTGCTGGATAAGTGATGCATTAGCTCAACATCTGAATGTGCAAAACAAAGCAAAGTAAAGTTGACAGTTTGCAAGATCTGGAGTACAAGAGCCCATTTTCTTTCAACGCGGTAATATGGCCGCAAGCCACTACCTTGAGAATCATTACTTCCTGGAAGATAATTCCAGGTACTTGGGCTTGCTGATTCCGATAGAGTAAAATGATTAAAACTCATATCCTAGAGAATCATCCATTCATAAAGTTAATAGTGCTTAAACCTTTAGTGCATTAAATAGGTCACACATGATGCAAATGTGGACTAACCATTTCTTGTTGATATTCAGCCCCCAAATAGCCACTAGTAGCCCGGAACCGATTGTCCAAGAGTAAGTAATATGCAACAGTTTCCTGGAAACATATAGTATAAAGTCACTTATGAAAACTGAAAGGACTGAACCAGTGATTTTTGTTTGAATATACCTCATTTTTCAGCCTATTGCACAATGATTCACACACATGATCTTTATCATATCCCAGATTGGCAACATCTTGAAGTGTATCTTCATCAATCTCCTGAAATGAACATCTAGCAAATTAGCATATCATTGCCATGGAAACGGTATTTGAATGCTCGATAATAAACGATTTTTTTATAAATAAAGAGCAGCATTGCATGGAAACTTACGTGATACCTTTCTGAAACCAAGGGCGCAACTATGGCCATTGATTTCTATTATATTTTCTTTGCAAATATTACATTGATATTATACCCATAAAAGAGAGCATTTCACGACAAAAGTATTGTTCTTAGTTTTCCTATCATCCATCCAAAATCCTGTATATATTAGTGGATAAAGGCTGAAAAGTTTTACTGTGCAGATATGATAGTCGCTTGAAATGTGAAATAGATGGGGTACCATTTTGGCTTGCTGTGCTATCTTTGGTGGAGGCACTGCCAGGTAGCGAGGAAGGCGATTCTGAAACCATGGGTGATCTCGAATTTCACAGATTGTGATTCTCTTCATGGGATCAACAATAAGCATTCTTGGGATCAAATCCATTGCAAGATCAGATAAATGATTTGGAAGGATATAGAAACCTCCCTGGAACACCAAATAAGGGGGAGTCAAATCTCCGGAAAAAATTAATTCTAAAGTCCAACTAATCTACATGAATTTGTTGATTTCCAGAAGAAAAAAAAGGTAAACACTTGTCAGATCCAACTTAATCTACAAATGTTCTGTCACATCTTTATCTTATTGAACAGTTTGGAAATATTGTCATCATCGAATGGAACAGCACCACAAAGAAGAGCATAAAGTATCACCCCACAGCTCCAAACATCAACCTCAGGTCCAGCATACAATTCACCTGAGATAACCTATACAGAAACACTCATTAAAGCTATTAACCCAGATGATGTGTGAGAAGAAGCATCAGGATAAGGACTCAAATAATAAAATAAGTGAATACCTCTGGTGCGGCATAGTTTATACTCCCGCAGCTAGTCTTCAAAAAATGGCCATCATGCATCACATTGCTTAACCCAAAGTCAGCAAGTTTCACATTATATTTGGAATCAACTAGCAGGTTTTCTGGCTTTAGATCACGATGAACAACCATGTTTGTGTGGCAGTATTCAACAACAGATATAATCTGTTTAACAAAAAATTAATTGAAAAAACTATTGAGACAAAACCTCAGTATGCATTCAGTGAATAAGAAAGAACCCTTCAAATTACATATTCGCGTTCAGAAGGGATATACATTCTCTTTATGTTTTAAAGGACAATTTAATTTTAGGAGTGAAATTAAGACAATCATGATATGAAGAATAAGACTCCATTTAGATAAAAATTGATTTAATTAGTGATACTAAGATAAACAAGGCATGAAAAGATGAAGATGCCAAATGATACAAAAACAAAAAAAAAGAATCGGCAAAAACCAACGAGCTTAAACATAATATATTCTGACATTTTCCGTAAACCGTGTTTTTCCGGCCAAAAAAATGTTATCGAGGAAAAAATTATCGGTAAAACTTAGTCAACGAATGCAAACCAAGCAAATTGATCGCGATTTGCACAGTAAACACATGAGGAAGGTCGACAACTAGCAAGCATGTCCATACATTTGATGGTTGAAATAGGAAGCTCAACATATCGTTATTCCCAAAAAATGTGTTCCTACATGGTAAGAGCAGAAAAGGCACCTGCTGGAAGATTCGACGGGCCACATCTTCCTGTAACCGCCTTTTCTCAACAATGTAGTCCAAAAGGTCACCATTCTGGCAATATTCCATCACAACAAATATATCCTTCGGTGTCTCAATGACCTCATAAATCCGGATGATATGAGGGTGAATGAAGTCAATGAACGACCTCAATATCTTGATTTCTCTATTTGCTGGAAATACGATATGAGAAAACAATAGAAGTAAAGTGTTAGACATTGATCCTATGAAGAAAATGCGTATGCAAATTCTACTAACTCGCAGCAACAACACATGCTGAACTTTCTTCTTAACTAAAGCCGAATGTATCCTATACTAATGTACATTATCTCGACTAATTGATTAAGTGGGAATTCGGAACACACCCACAAGTCTGACTAGCACTCTGAAAGCAGATAACTCAAAGTCCTGAACAAGCATGTCAAATGTATCCTAGACTATTGTACAAGGAGAAGGAGGCATACCTTTCTCTTCCATTTCCATAGTTTTCATTTTACGACGGTTCAGAATCTTTACAGCAACTTTGAGTCCTGTAAGCTTATGATCTGCAATTATCACTTTTCCAAATGTGCTTGCACCTAACGTTTTGCCCAGATTGTAGCTCTTCAATGCTTCATAATGTCCACCTCCTCTGGTGTTCCCATCCATTTTCACTATGCAAAAACACGAGAAACAGTATATGTGATTCAGCAAACAGATTTATAGTTCAGACTGAAACTGGTAAAACACGAGTTATGCTATATACAGATCATGAATAACATGAAATATTTACAGCATGTCACTTCTTAGAGACCGGCCTTGAGTGTGTGAAATGAGTGGGCTGGCCATAAATGACCACTATGGGACATGATTGGCGAGGGCAAGTGTGGTTCAAATAAAGGTCAACGAAATGGGTCAAGTTCCCTTCTCAAATAGGGAGAGCCACAACATATTCGATCGCTGAAGTATGGTACAGTGAGATGATCAGCAACCAACAAGTACTATCTTGTACGGATCGAGTAGGATCATAATATATTACCATAAAACTGCCTGCACACGCAACACTGAATGACTATAGGCCTTTCTTGATATGTAATGTATCAGGTCTGCTTAGGATAGTTGGGATAACAACTATTGAAAATGCTCGCTCGTGCTTTGGGTGCCCGGCCCTGGCGCGAAGACACAGATGACACATAGAATCCTAGCTAGTGGGTTAACATGGAAAGTATTCTTAAATAGGTTCACAAATAAATACCATGAGTCGGCATATATGTGTGATAAACATGGAAGAGACATGCAAATGCAGTCATGCAACAATGAATGAGCTTTTTAGGATCTGTTACTAGTACTACTCAGATCGGCTGAGTGGGGGCAGCTCGAGGAAGCGCCCGCGGACGATGACCCGTGGGCGTGGCGGCACGGATCCACGCTGCGGATCGACGGGGGTACCGGCGGCGGCTCGAGGAAGCGCCCATGGGCCCGCGGGCATTGCGCCACAGATCCGCGTTGCGAATCGGCGGAGGGGACCAGTGGCGGCTCGAGAAAGCGCCCGCGGACGATGACCCGCGGGCGTGGCGGCTCGGATCCGTGTTGCGGATCGATGGAGGGGACCGGCGGCGGCTCGAGGAAGCGGCCGCGGACAATGACCCGTGGGCGTGGCGGCACGGATCCGCGCTGCGGATTGACGGAGAGGACTGACGGCCACGACATCCGGCCATCGGAAGGAGGGAGGGCGGCGGATCGGGGCGGGGTTGCGCTAGCGGCAGGGCTGCGGGGAGAAGAGGAGGTAGGTGAGAGGAAGAGAGAATGGCGAATTTTTACACGGCCGCCACGAGCCAGAGTAAATATAAGGAGAAGATTGGGGTTGGAGTAAAAATATTTACTCTAGTAATGGTAACAAGGGATCGGCTAGGTGCGGTTTAGAGAAAAAAAAGCCAAATATGCTTCCTTATGCTTACGATGGGATAGGGGACCGGTTAGAGTTGCCCTAACATGGAATGTATTCTTAAAAAGATTCACAGATTAATACCATGACTCAGCATATATGTGTGGTAAACATGGAAGAGACATGCAAGAAATGCAGTCATGCAACAATGAATGAGCTAACACATGAATCTGCCAGTACTACTCAATAATTGTTCACAGTAGAAGAACGCCCGTGCGTTGTAACGGGGCCACATTAACTTTAAGAGTTCAATATTATGACATTGGCAACCTTTTTTACCATCAAATCCTCATACACACTCTCTCTCCCCCTCCCTCTTCCTCACTCTCTCTCCCTCTAACACACGCACACATAGCCTATTCTCCCCGCCAATAAGACTTACTCAATTGGCAATAATGTGTGGACTTGTGGTGAGTTTGACTGAACTAATGGATAGTGTGATATATTCCCCAACCATTTAACAATGAAATTTCAGAAATGGGAAGATTATGTAACACCTCAAGTCGTTAGCTACAGTGACCTCCCCCTAATGTTGCCATGTCATCAGGCTTGCTAAGCCAAACTGCCACTTGATAAAAATCAAAGCCCAATTCAAATTTAAAATAAAGTCAAATAAATTATTTCATCAAACAGTAAAACTAAAATGTTCACCATATTATATAAATTCCACAGATCTTTGACATGTTGAGCCCAACATTATTTGACACCCTGCTTCCCCTGCCCCCATGGCCTCACTCCTCCTCGACGCCCCCTCCCAGATCCACTTCTCCTCATCGCTCGCTCGATCCCGGTGATCTGGACGAACTCAGATGCCACAACCACCATGACCGACCCTGTCCACACGATCACTGCCCTACCTGCTGGCTAGGAGCTTGTCGAGGAGCTCTGAATGCCTCCACTACTTCGTTTGCGCCAACGAGATCAAGTCCAGTACCCCCAGATCGACGTCGTTGCCGTCTTCCTCAACCTTCGGCCACCGCAACATTGCCGTTTGATCCGCGCCACCCGGAACTCCCCTGTCTTCCCCTAGGGTGCCATTGACACCGCCGTGATCTCCTCTTGCCTTTCCCCAGTTTCCCCTCTCGTTTCTCTCGTTAGGTATTTCACCGTGGCCGAAAACCGCCATCCGCCATGGCCATTGCAGGGGTAGCCACTGAGCTCCTCGGATGGACCCCGTGGCACATGCCCGCTCCTATGCGTGCCCATGGGCGAGCCTTCAGCTCTTCTTCTGCGCCCGCGGGGCCACTCCCTCTATGGATTTCCATGCCCACGCACGTGCCACACCGCGTCCGTCGCGCCCGCCGTTGCCATCATGCTCGCCACAGCCACCGCACCACTGTGCCCCGCGCGACGCACACCCTGGCCGTGCGTCACACTCTCGCTGGCTGCGCTCGCCCCGTCTGATGTCGCCTATCCCTTCGCTCGCCCCGCTGTCGTGCCCCTGCCTCGCGCCGCCTCCTGTCGCGGCCATCTTCTGCCGGCCGCCCCCTCAGCCACGCCGGCCGCGTCTTTGCCCTCCACCGCCGGCCGCTCCCCTCACGTGCTGCGTGCTTCTTCCTGCTGCTATGCGCTGCTCTACCACTGGTACGCTGTTGCGCCATGCCCTCGACACCGCGGTGGACAAACGTGGCGGAGGGATTGTCAATGGAGTACGAGGAGGAGGTGGCGGAGAAGGTGTGGAGAGGAAAGAGGTCTAGGGTGGCGTCAGCTGGCTGTGGTGGAGTTGATTATGCGAGAAGGAGACGGAGCGGAAGCAGAGGTCACAATTGAAAAGAATCGCAAAAAATCATACCCGGAGATCTTATTCCAAAAAAATGATAATATCGATGGAGGGGTGATTTCTTTCAATAGGTGGAAAACATAGGAAATATTGGATGTTATCAAGGAAAGGTAAAAATTTAGGAAAGTTAGCATTTTGAACTAATTTCTATGCAAATGGGGTTTTATTGTTTGGTAACATGATATCAGTACCTGCCCGTTTGTGACGTGTCTGATTAGGAAAGTTTGCAAATGTTAAGAAACTATTTATTGGGAGGAAAGTTTGTGACGTGTCTGTTATTTGTTTGCTAAAACAAATTTCACTAATGATAGAAATCGATTGATTTAGATAAGTTAGGAAAGTTCAATTGATTATTTGTTTCTTAAAAATTTGTTATTTGTTTACTAAGACAAATTGAACCAATAAAATGAATTGATTGATATGAATAATAAGTTAGATCTCTGATTTGTTATACGTTAGGAAAGTCCTGATTGTAATAAAGAGTGGAGAGAAAAATAATCCGATGGACCATGATGGGATGGGGTGGTGGGAGGAGAGATGAAAAAAAACCAACGAAAATAAACCGTGAAGACTATTCACCAACCGTGGAGATAAGAATTACGCGTACCACGGTAGCATCAGAATCAGAATCCCCCGATTGCTCTGTAGGATCTTTTCGACCAGCAACAGAATCAGAATCCATCAATCTCTCTGTAGGATCCTTTCGACCATATATAGAGTGAATTTGGGGAAAGTGAGATCGATCGGCAATCAAGACTTTCAATTCCGAGCATGCTGACTTGCTGAGGTCAATGTTGGTCCAGGGCTCCAGGCGATCTGCGGCAAAGATCTCCATTGTCGTTGGAGGGAAGAAACAAGGACAAACAGGAAAGGCACCGAAATCCCCACACAACCACAAGCAGAGCAGCACACAAACTAACAAATTCCCTACTTGTTGGTCGAACGGAAAAAAAGCAGCGTCCCTCCCTAGAAGTAGAATTAAGAGCACGCGCTAACCACCCCTGGTCTCTACCAAGCGAAGCAAGCAACCATGGCGCAGAATCACTAAACTCCGGCGAGAATTGCAGCACAGATGAGCAGGATCATTATTGCCTTAATTACCTGGCCAAATCCCGTGGTCAGAAGGAGAGCAGAGGAGGCCTCAAATCGAGGGGGTTTTGGGGTCGATCGGCTGCCGCTGCTCGTTCTGCCTCCGGCGGTGGGATGGAGGCTTCAGGCTTTAGGCTTTAGGCGAGAGAGCTGCTTAGGCGGGGGCGGCGTAACCCGGGGAAAGGGAAAGGTGGGCGTCCGTGTCAGCATCAGCATCGCGCACGTACGTGTCGGCTCCCTCTCGCGCCGCTCGCTGACCTGCTGCTGTGCTCGGTCGCCTCGCGCCGTTTGGCTCTCCTTGTGGCTGTCTTCCTCTTTCTCCTCTGTCGTTTCCATATTTCCCTCCTTCCGTTCGCGTGCGTCGGTCGATTCCTCCGTCCGTCCGTCGTCGGTTGATTTAGACGGTATAGGAATAGGATGGACGGCAGAGACGCTTTTCGGTCGCCGGTGACGCGCGCGCGCCTGGCGTTAGCAGTGGGTAGGATTAACTGGAACGTCGCTGTTACGTGCGCAACGACGACGCTGGCTATATTGGGTGCATGCGCGTTGGTGATTTCTGTGGATTTCACGTGTGCAACACAGGTTGTGTACATGCGCGAGGAGGTGTGATGCATGCATGCAGACGCGCGCGAAAGGGGTGCTGCATGCATGCGCGGGGGTGTGAGGGTCTACTCCGCGGCGCCGTGAAGCTGCGTCGCCTCAAGGCGTGAGCGTGAAGGTGAACTGCGCGGTGTGACAAGGTGTACTGCACGCACGGCGTCAAAAGTGTTAGCCATAATCCCGTTGCAAATTCAGCTAGTTTCCATTTAGTAGTACAACACTACTACTATACTTGGCAAAATAAACGGCCAACTGACGCGTGCGTGTACATGACTTTGTCGACCAACATTCTGGTTTTTCTTTTTGAGGGATATACGTTCCGTTGGTTAGTTAGCTAGTTAGGGGCGGCCTAGATCAAGTCGTGGGATGGCATGCGAAGGTGATCACGGCATGCATACGCACCTTGCCCACATCGAGCGTCGTGGGATGACATGTTTTACTTTCTGTAATCATTGGAGAAATAAATAGGGAGAAATAAGAGAAAGCATCAAGTTGAATGTTACACAAACACTTGTCTCCTACCTCAATTCTCTCTATCGTGATCGCCTTCCTCTTGCGGCAACAACACGTGGCATCAAAGCCATGGCTTTTGACCAGAAGAACTACGGCACGGTAGCACGGGTCACTGACTGGCGCACTCCGCCAGGGATGTAGGCGATGAGCCCTGGGTGGAGCAAGACGAGGCGAGGCACGAAGGTGAAGGCATGGTGAAGGAGCACATTAGCTTCACCTCATAACTCATGCTCACCCGGGCCAACTATACTGAGTGGGCGATCATGATGCACGTCAAGATGCAGGATCAAGGGAACTAGGATCTTAACGAAGATGGCATCGGATCTGAGCCTGCAGAGAGAATGCGCTAGCGACGACCCTACATGTAGTCCCACCAGAAATGCCTCACGCCATTGCCGCGAAGGACAATGACAAGGACTCTTTAAACTCCATGTGAACGATGGCCGTCGGCGTCAAGCGTGTCCAGCAAGTCAAGGCACAGAAATTGTGTCGGGACTACAAGAATCTGGCGTTCAAAGTTGGTGAGTCTATTGAGGATTTCGCTCTGTGACTTTCTGGGATCGTCACTTATTAACAAGTGCTCGAAGACGAGATCTACGACGAGTGTGTCGTGAAGAATAGTTCTACGCGTCGTACCGGCGGGGTATGCTCAGGTGGCAATCTCCATCGTGACGCTCATCGACCTGAGCATGCTCTCGATTGTGGAGTCCAGAGGAAGGTATCTCGCCTTTGAGGAACACTTCACCGCGAGAAGCGGCGAGCCGGCAGCACACGTTTGCTCCTTACCGAGAATGAGTGGAAGGCATGTGAAGGACACCACGAAAGCGGGAGGGCTCGTCCAGCGGCGGCGGCAAAACATGCAGGAAGGGCAAGGCCAACACCCCGAGCTGATAGCCCATAGACAACGGTGGCAGCTGTGGCAAGCCACGACTGGGGCATCAAGGGGCCACTGGCCCTGGAGTGTCATAAGCCACATCACGACCATGACCACCGAGAGGAAGCTCACCTCGTGTAGGGATGGTAGTTTTGCCCATGGGTGTGTGTACCCATGGGTACCCTACCCGAAGACAACGGGTATAGGTAAGACTTGGAGAGATTTTATACCCACTGGTAATGCGTATCCATACCCGTAAAATATATGGGTAGCGTATGGGTATGAAATTACGCCCATGGGTAACCCAATGGATACCTAGAACAAATTAATAAATGAAAATAACCCATATGACATGCGGGATCAACATCCAACACCTATTGCCCATCCCAAATCTCGTATTCCTTAAACATGCCATATCTCATAGGCCTGTAAACACCTTCCCACCACTCCTCCTGTGTCCTACATGACACCTCGAAAAGATGAAATCTTGACTCTTTGCTACCGCACTGCCATCCAACAATCCCTCATTCCCATCGCCTCCCACTATGCTGGGCTTCCAGCTCCGCCACTCATACTCCCTTGATGCCCCCAAGAGCCACCCAACTTCGAGGCCGCATTAGTGATATATTGCTCGTCCATCAACACTTGAATTTTAAACTTATTTCTCTATATTCTAAAATTTTGAATGCTATACATTCTACCCACTGGATACCTATTGGGTATAGGATACCTGATGGGTATCGGCATGGGTGCAAATTTATGCCTATGGGTATTGTGGGTATAGAAAATTTCTGTGGGTATGGGTTTGGGCAAAAGAAGGTAGTACCTGTCCTTGTGTAGTGTAAGGAGGGTATGGTTTGCCTATTTCAAATAGTTCTACAGGAGAACCACGCACTGTCAATGTGGCTCTTGCGCTGATACCATGTGGAGAAAGGCTGTGGATGAAGAAGTTCATGCTCTTCACAAAAACTATACTTGGTATCTGGTTCCTCCACATCCATGTAAAAATGTGATTGACTGCAAGTGGGTGTTCAGAATAAAAAGAAGGTCTGATCGTTACAAGGCCAGACTTGTTGCAAAAGGGTTCACACAGAGGTATGCCATAGATTATGACGACACTTTCAATTCTATTATTAAAGCTGCCACAATTCGTCATGTTGTATTGTTGTCAAAGCTGCCACAATTCGTCTTGTTCTATCTGTTGTTGTGTCCAGACGATGGAGTGTCAGACATAGCTAGATGTGCAGAATGTGCTCCTTCATGGTGTTCTAGAAGAGGAAGTCTATATGAGGCAACCTCCCAAGTTTGAGGATAAAAAAAACCATTTCATGTGTGCAAGCTTGATAAATCTCTCTATGGACTGAAACAAGCTCCAAGGGCATGGTACTCTCATTTGAGCTCTAAGTTGCAAGCACTTGGTTTTGTTCCCTTTAAATTTGATACATCACTTTTCATTTATAACAAGTCACATACATCCATCTTTGCGCTTATATATGTTGATGACATTATTGTTACCAGTTCCTCAAATGAAGCAGTAACAACACTTTTGAAAGTTTTGAACTCTGAATTTGCACTTCAAGATTTAGGGGATTTGCATTTTTCCTTGGCATTGAAGTTAAGAAAATCAAAGAAGGTGGACTTCATCTTCCTCAAAAAATATGCAACTGGTTTATTGAGTAAGGCTGGCCTACAGGGGTGTAAACCATCGTCAACACCATTGTCTAGTTCAGAATAACTCTCTCTTGTAGAGGGTCAACCCTTGAATCAAGAGGATTGCACCATGTAGAGATGTCTAGTAGGTGCACTTCAGTATTTGACACTCACCAGGCCTGATATTTCTTTTACAGTTAATAAAGTGTATCAGTTTCTTCATGCACTAACTATAGCTCATTTGATAGCAGCCAAGCGTATATTCAGATATGTAAAGAGTACATTGAGCGTTGGATTAACTTTTAGCAAGTCATCTTCTCCTCTTGTTAGTGCCTTCTCTGACTTTGATTGGGCAGGATGTTTGGATGATAGAAGGTCAACATGTGGCTTTACAGTATTTTTTCGACCTAACTTGATCTCATGGTGTGCAAAGAAACAGGCAACAGTTTCTAGATCAAGCACTGACGCAGACTATAAAGCACTAGCAAAAACAAAAACAGAGGTTATCTGGGTCAGATCCGTGCTCAGGGAACTTGGCATACTTCACATACAAAATCCATGTCTTTGGTGTGATAATATTGGTGCTACATATTTATCAGCTAACCCTGTGTTTCATGCAAGGACAAAGCATACTGAAATTTACAATTATTTTGTACGAGATAGGCTGCTAGTAAAGAGTTGGGCATACGTTTCATTCCATCCAGAGATCAAGTTGCAGATGGGTTTACAAAGGCCCTAGCGTCATGACCATTTGAAATGTTCAAGCGTAATCTAAACTTGTGTAGTTTAGGTTAAGGGTGAGTGTTAAACAAGATATTATGGTGCATGTGTTGCAGCCGTATTAGAGTTGTTAGTAGATAGGAGAGGTTGTTCAAACCATAACGTATCTCTATCACTTATCCCCATATTTTTCTCCCACGGTTGAAGTATATCTTCGACCAAACCTTGTAGTCCAAGCATCAACCAATATACATAACCTGCGGAGCCCTGGTGTTGTGGGGGTTAGAGACACTTCTTCATAATTTTGACACATGTATATATTAGTGGATAAAGGCTGAAAATTTTACTGTGCACCTATGATTATCGCTTGAAATGTGAAATAGATAGGTACCATTTTGGCTTGCAGTGTTATGTCTAGTGGAGGCACTGCCAGGTAGCGAGGAAGGCGATTCTGAAACCATGGGTGATCTCGAATTTCATGGATTGTGATATCTTCATGGGATCAACAAGAAGCATTCTTGGGATCAAATCCTTTGCAATATCAGATAAATGACTTGGAAGTATATAGTTACCTCCCTAGAATACCAAGCAAGGGGGCGTCAAATCTCCTGACAAAAAATGAATGCTAAAGTTCTACAAAAGGTATACACTTGTCAGATCCAACTTAATATACATATGTTCTGTCTCACCGTTATCTTTTTGAACAGGCTGGGAGTATATTCATCATCAAATGGAACAGAGCCACAAAGAAGAGCATAAAGTATCACCCCACAGCTCCAAACGTCAACCTCAGGTCCAGTGTATAGTTGACCTGAGAAAACCTGCACAGAAACACTCGCTAAGCTATTAACGCCGACGAGCATGTGAAGAAGCACGAGGATAAAGACACAAATTATACAAATAAGTGAATACCTCTGGTGCAACATAGTTTGTACTCCCGCAGCTTGCCTTCGAAAATGGCCATCATGCATGACATGACTTAACCCAAAGTCAACAAGTTTCACATTATATTTGGAATCAAGTAACAGGTTTTCTAGCTTTAGATCACGATGATCAACCATGTTTTCGTGGCAGTATTCAACACCAGATATAATCTGTTCAGGAAAAAGTTAGTAAAAAATATTGATACAAAACCTCGTTATGCATTCAGTCAATCAAAAAGAACCTTTCAAATTACATATTCGCTTTCAAAAGGAAAAACCATCTCTGTATGTTTTAAAGCACAATTATTATTAAGGACAGTATAACCGCACCTAAAGCGAGCCCTGTTAGCGCTTCACATTTCTAGCCATCTATTTTTGTGATCTTTGCATTCTGGCCGTCTGATCTGCTGTTCGCTCACGCCCGGGCCATGGAATTGCAGAATCGTGGGCTAGCTATCCTGCAGCGCAACTACTCCGGCCGAAACGGAGCTCGTAGGTTAATTGGGCCTTCTCTCTCTAGCGCACAACCCATCCTGTGAATTCATGCTAAGCGATGATGCCTCTACGAAGAAACAAATCCATGACCTCTCTCTTCCCCGACCTCTGCACTCTCACGAGGCGGTGAATCCTAGCTGCTCCCATCACCGCCAGATCCTATTGCTCTTCCCCACCGCGTACGCTATTGAGTCCCCCCTCCCACCTCGTCGGGCTCGCGCGATGGTGCAGGTGCCAACCGTCTCATGCTCCACTAATTTGATCGCCACTGTCCCAGGCTCCCAGCATATTACCTGCACCACCACGATGTCGGTGCCTCCAGCTACCCGCGACGCTGCTGCCTCCTCCTAACGCTTCTTCGTGCTGGGCTAAGGGGAGATGAAGATGATAGGGCGAACGACCCAAGAATAGGAGGGCAAGTTTAACTGGTACAAGGCGGAGGCTTGGAACACCGAGGAACTGTTCTTGCGTCGGCTTGATGCCACTCCGCTACTGCACATTTTGGCATAGGTTCAGCTCCTCTCCCATAATTTTGTCCATCAGAAATGATTGTAGTATTGTAAATATTTATCACTTGCAGTTCTAATATGATAATCATGGTATTCAGTGCTGTCAGCTGCTTGAAGCAAATAATTGATTCGTACATTTGCTGGAGTAGTACGATGTGAAATGATAATGTTTGTTTCTATTAATTAGTATTTGAAGAATACATCTAAACTAACTGCTGTCAAGAATACCAGTTGGTGGCTGGGATGATGCTATTTGAGGAATGAGAGGCACGGATTGATGAATCCATTAGAATCCAATAACATTTCAGTGGCTCCTTTTTTTACGTTGCAGTTGTTAGGCGATGTAGTTTAAGAAAGAGGATAAATGTTGCAAAAAAGCTGATAAAAAGAAAATAATAAACTTCCGCTAATCTGTAGATTGTTAGGAGATGTTGGTCGATAGAGGTAAATGAACCGAGCCCTTATCAGAACATCATGGTCATTCATGCGGTGGAATCCCACCTTTCACGTTGCCAGAGGTGCATGTGGGCGTCGGCGACGCCCCCTCATTAATGCTCCCGCGGCGACGATGGGCGTTGGCCTCCTGGTCACCTCAACAAACGACGGGCACTGGTTCGATTGTCGCTTCAACAAGCAAAATGTTAGCTACTCAGATTGCTGCAGATTTTCCTTGCCGAACCAATGTATGTACTCCTGCTGATGATGTTTCCGCTCTTAATTTGCTGCAGGTACTTTCCCCCAGGTATAGGAAATCTGTTCTGCTGTATTTGTTCAATGAGTACTGCGAGGCTGGTTCCAAGTTTTTTACTGTGAAATTGTTCAGTCGAGGATCCCCAATGTCTGTTGATCAGGTTAGTTAAAGCGGAATGTTGTATCTTATCCAATAATCAAATATTACTTTCATACGATTGCTTAGTTTCCATCGTTTTTGTGTCCACAATAACTCATGCCATGCTACTGATGGATATCATTGTTGTCGTATATGCATGCCGGATATCATTGTTGTTGTATATGCACCTGGTAGAATAGGACGGCAGATCCATTTTGCATATGCAAAATTTAAGCATTTTGTTGTAAATCTTCCCAAACACTCTTAATTTATTTCCAAATTATCAAATCATAGATCTATTGTTTATACATATCTGTGAAGAAGAAAGGATTATTAAAAATCTGCTGCTTCCAGTGTATGCCTTATTGTGGGCCCTTTTTAGCAACTTGGATAGTTTCTACAAGTTCTGAATTCAATATGATGGTAATAAATTTCTATGTGCTTGAGTAATGACAATGTATTTTACCGGAGGTTCGATAAATCGAATTTACCATTCCATCACATGAGGACAAATACATCTCAAGGATACTCGTAGTTCTTGAAAATCAAGCGAGGTTTGAGAAAATCTCAATCCACCAAGAATTAGCAAAACCGTTACCTTAGTGTGGAAATTAGTATGATGATCATTGATTAGAGGTACATGCATACATGATTCTTCTTATAATGTTTTCTATGTTTGGATTTCAGATGTGAGTATTGTGTGACCTATCATCAAGTAGTGTACGATGGCAAAGCATAGCTTTCCCATCTAGCTGCCCTAGCTGGGTTAATTCTTACAATTGTGTTTATCCGCTTTAACTTGTAATTCTTTCCTGCAAAATTATGTTTTAGGTCACTGCCATCCATCCACTCTACGAAAGCTAACTGTTGCTCTGTGATCTAGGCTTACTTTTGAGATGAGGTGTATGTTCATAGTCCAGTGGCAAGTATAAATCAAAGCGAGCTAGAGTTGGACACATACAATTGTAATAAACTAAATAGACCTATCAGCTTATTAATTTTCTTTTTGGTTATTACTTTACTACTAATTGGTGTACTTCTTGTTCGAAAAGGTAAAGGAAAACTTCTGTGAACAATTTATTTCATTCTATCTTATAAATCTGTATAGTTTATTTCCAGTTATGCTTGGTTTTATTTCATGTATTTACAAAGATTTTTTTATTATTCTCCCATAAAAAAGGATGGGCACAGCAACACATGCCTTCTTTCTGCGAACGATCCCGAATATGGAATTTCCTCCAATCATCACATATACTAAATTAGAAGAGGTATACAAATCTTACATGATGGCACTCGATACAATGTTTCCTTCCATCCCAACGTTGAGGTTCCCGGGCTTCATTTCCATACTGATGTTATGTAAGTTTCCAGTTGGAGAAGCAGTATTTTCTATTTATTTTTATTCAAGGTAATGGAAGCAGTTATGCTATGTTTGCACTATTCCATTGGCATGTCTTTTCAACTACTGGGTGATACAGTCAACAGAGTTTGCCGATACATTCAGATTAGATGATTGATGTGCATACATTTCAATCTGATGGTGGCGAGTTCATACACATATGAGTAGCGTAATATATGTTGGCATCTTGACTTACATAGGTTGCTTTTGTAGTAATTTAGTATATGTATTCATTTTTTCAAGACAAATGCCATGGCCTGGTCAAAATAATCGCTTGGTATTGATATTGTATCGCTGTGTGCAACTGGTGGTATGCTGTTGTGATCTTTTGGAAGATTGTTCTTCATAATGTGATAGTATCTAATGCTTTACTACTGCACTCCTTGGCTGCTACCAGTTAAAATGTACTCTTCTATTACTGTTTAATGCGTGGACTTTTTCTTACAAATTTTGCTACATATATTCGGTATATATTTACAAATTTTCTACCAATCCATTGTAGAATTTGATGGGCGCAGCAACGCGCGCCTTCAATGATCTAGTTTGATTTTAGAGCTGAGACTAAGACAATCAAGGCATGAAGAATAGGATGCCCTTGAAACAAGAATTGGTTTAATTACTAATACTAAGATAATCAAGGCATCAAAAGATGAAGACACCGGAGTGATACTAAAACATAGACACATCAAGGAGACGTTAACTGGTTGATCAGTTAAATCCAAATGAAGAAGCAATTACCTCAAAAGCTTGCAACAATATGTGGTATAGGTCTTGAGCTAAACAAATAAGGTTTTTCTTTCGGACACATTTTTCTGTAACACAATTGGTTACCAGAAAATTTCCGTCGACCACGAGAAACGTCGATACCATTCGAAAAATAAACCGTTTGAATCCAAATGTCAAGATGGTGCCAAAAGAGAGTATGTATGAGCTACCATAAAACTGTCCACAGCCAGGTGGTTAAGGAGGCCTACTTCTCTGCTGAAGGTCGCCAAAAGTCAAGTCGACATTTATCGCATACTTTATTTTGTTTAGTGCATAAAAAATATCAGCGACAGTGCCAATGATGAAGAGTCGAATGTGGGCTGTCGGATATCGGCACAGAAGGAAACTAGCTAACCACTGGACTAGCAACAACTTAGTCTGCACTATGTGTTAAATATAATATATTTATGCACAAGAAATTTTTGAATTCGAAATTAGTTTGGAAATTTCGTGATTTTGCGAATAATGCGCAATTACTTCCGCATCGGAGGGGTAGCCGCCGATCTACCTTGTGGATGGATCGATAAATGCTTAGATTTCTGCGATTATGTTTTACGCAGGAACCAGTTTTTCTGAACACTCCCGAAAAAATGTCACCGAGAAAAAAAAACCATATCTTAAACTTAGTAAATGAATGCCAAACGAAGCAAATTGATCATGATTTGCACAGTAAGCACGTGAGAAATGTGGAGACTGGACAATTGGCCAGCATGTCCATATATTTCACAATCAAAATAAGAAGCTCAGCGAAGTTCATTAATGAACACCTCTTGGTATTCCCAAAGAATGTGTTCCTACATTCCAAGGGCAGAAAAGGCACCTGCTGGAAGATTCGACGAGCCTCATCTTCCTGTAACCGCCCTTTCTCAACAATGTAGTCCAATAGCTCACCATTCTTGCATTATTCCATGACAACAAATATATCCTTAGGTGTGCCAATGACCTCATAAACCCGGATGATATGAGGGTGAATTAAGTCAATGAACAACCTCAATTTCTTGATTTCTCTATTTGCTGGGAACAAGATATGAGAAAACAGTAGAAGTAAATCGTTAGACATTCAGCCTGTGAAGAAATTTCAGCTGCAAATTTACTAACAGCGACAACACAAGGTGAACTTTCTTCTTAATCAAAGCCGAATGTATCCTAGACTCATGTACTTTATCTCGACTAATTGATTAACTGGGAATCAGTAACAAGCGCACAAGTCTGACCAGCACTAAAATTAAGGAGATAACTGAAAATGTTGGGCAAGCAAGCCGAATGTATCCTAGACAAGGAGGCATACCTTTCTCTTCCATTTCCATAATTCCCATTTGGCGGCGGTTCAGGATCTTTATAGCAACTTTGTGTCCTGTAAGCTTATGCTTATGCTCTGCAAGCTTCAGTTTTCCAAATGAGCCAATACCTAATGTTCTGCCCAGATTGTAGTTCTTTAATGCTTCAGAATGTCCGCCTCCTCCTCTTGTGTTCCCATCCATTTTCACAATGTCAAAACAAGAGAAACGACATATGTGATTCAGCAAACAGTTTTATAGTTCAGTCAGGAATTGAAATCGGTTTCAAGTATGTCCATCTCCCTTCTCCACTCTCTCCACTCGGATGATTGCTGCTGACCTAATTAAAGCACGGACGTCGCAGAAAGATGATTTTGAAACACTTGAATCGATTCCCTATTGCTAGAGACAGGCCTTGAGTGTGAAATGAGCGGGCTGGCCATAAAAGAGCACTATGCGACATGAATGGTGAGGGCAAGAGTGGTTCAAAGGTCAACGAAATGGGTGAAGTTCCCTTGTCGAATTTGGGGAAAGTTTTCTTAAAAAGGTTCACAAATTAACACGTACTAGCATGAATAGGCATATATGTGTTGTAAACATGGAAGAGATCGAGATACAAGAAAGAGGAAATGCAGTCACCAACAATTGAGCTTAGAAAACAATGGAGAAGAGTAAGTGAGCTAAAACATGAATCTGCTACTAGTACTAATCAATAACTGTGCACAACCGTATCAGAATCAGGATCCCTCGCTCTGTACTAGTTTCTTTCGACCATATATGGAGTAAATTTGAGAAAAGTGTCATCGATGGGCCGACCGATCAATCGATAATAAACCAACTAATTGACCGATCAGTCATTAATGAAGACTTTCAAGTCCGAGCATGATGAAGTGATTGGTGGTCTGGGTGGATCTCTCCGTTGCCGTTGGAGGGAAGAAACAAACAGGGCACTGAAATCGCCACAACAACAAGCAGAGCAGAGCAGCACACAAAGAAACTAATAAATTCCCCACTTGAGCCAACCAAAAGCCGAATGGACAAGCCACACTCCCGGCCATAGAACTACAGTAATTAAGAACGCGCGCGAACCAGCCCAGCTCCCTACCCTACCAAGCCAAGCAAGCGACGACGACGCAGAATCACAAAACTCCGGCGAGAATTGCATCAAAGATGAGTAGGGCGATTGCCTTAATTACCTGGGGTCCTGGCCAAATCCCGTGGTCAGCCGTGGACAGAGGGAGGTGACGAGAGCGACGGCCCAATAGAGAGGAGGAAGCCTCGAATCGAGAGTGGTTTTGCGGTCGATCGATCGGCTGGGACTGAAGCAGCTTTAGGCTTTAGGCTATAGCTGCTAGCTTAGGTGGGGGCGGCGTAATCAGGGAAAGCTTAAGGGAAAGATGAGCGTCTGCATCACCATCGCGCTTGCCTAAGTGCGCACGTCTGACGTGCCAGCTCCCTCTCCCGCCGCTCGCAGACCTCTTGCCGTTTGGCTCTCATTGTGGCTGTCTTCCTCGTCCAGTCGTCCTATCCTCTGTCGTTTCTAATGCGTCGCGTGCGTCGATCGATTCCTCCGTCCGTAGTCGGTTGATTTGGACGGTACAGGAATGGGATGGCGGCAGAGACGGTTTTCGGTCGCCAGTGACGCGGCGCTGATGCGAATTATGCATGCCCTCGTTGACGGTGGGTGGGATTAACGTCGCTGTTACGTGCGCGACGAGGACGTCCGTTGGCTATATTGGGTGCATGCACACGCTGCAATGTTTTCTCCGATCGAATCTATCTATTATCTATTATTTACTATTTACTTAAAACAAGAGTAAAACAAACCACCACGTTCATCCACACAGATTAAATTATCTTGACCGTAAAGTTGTAGGCATAGTCCAAAGGCTGCCACGGACGTGTGTGTATGAAGGGAAAGTGCATGCGTACCTAGGAAGAACACGTAGGGTCACGTACTATATTAAATGAGGTGCAATTGCTATAACCTTGTGAAAAGAAAAAGTCACGTACTTGGACACAAAGACATTGCCGGAGAGTTTTCTTTATGTCTGACCAGAGAGTTTTTCTTTAGTTCATAGCCAAAGTGCCAAACGGATTCTACATAACTTGGTTGTATACGTAATGAGAAAGAAAGTCCATATTTCCGGCTGCCACAAGGGAAAAAAGTGCATATTTCAACCTGCCAAAAAAAAACAAGGAAATACGTGTAAACTATTACTAGAAAAATAGAAAAAAGTTACGTACAACAATAATGGTGTACAAATAAATTATTACTAGACACATTCTGCAGAAAAAAAACTGTTAGACACGTGTAAATGTAGAACCAATTGATTGGATGCACAAGGAAGGAAGCTTTTTTTAAGCCCACACAAAAGGAACGCATGCATATAGCATAGTCTATCACGTATCTATGCAAGGAGGAAACAAAGATGTTTCCAAATCTTCCTCAACTGTTTCTATACCACACGAAGATAGCCGGACAGATCGATAGCGTCCCCTATATGTGACGTTCAATGAAAAATCAATCCCAGCCTTCAAGGATGACAGTGCCGAGCTGTCCCTGCCGCCGACAGCCCCACTCGAACGACGACTGAATCCTCGCCAAGATGTCCCAGCGCCGCATCATGGACCGCGTGAGGATGACTGTTGCCGCCGCCGCCTCGACTGCATCATATTGCTCGGGCACCTCGACCCCTTGCCGCAGGGGAGGCCACACCCTTCCGCTTGAATCTACGGCGATGCCATGCGAGAGACCAAGAGCAGATGTACAAGGAGCACGTGATGAGGGAATTCGCTAAGGAGGAAAAATATCCAAGGCTGCGCCTTGACCCACCCCAGCAGCGACAAAACAGCAAAATCATAAAGCTATGCATTGACATCAACTCCGCTGATCTCATGTAAGGTCTAGGCGCCACTAGCGCGTTCTCTTTTTCTGGTCAGATTTGTCCAGTGATAGGATCTAAAAAGGGCAACCGAAATAATTTTGTTTGTCCATGGATGAGATGGATAGGTATACTCCGATCGTCCTGGTGCAAACACAGGCGATACATGTAGAAAAGTTGTGAAGTGCTATTCTGCTCAGACACTTGCATGCCGCTCTATCCAAGTTCCAGGTCAATACTAAATCAATGAGCCTTGCTTCCTTTTTTTCTTTCTTTTTTCATTAATATGATTGTCAGTAACCAAACAATATTTGCTAACAGAAAAGGTGGTGCTGTGGCCTAGAACCAGAGACTATGAAACTAATTATCATTTAGAATTCGTAAAATCTTACTTTAGATGGTACAAATTAGACCCATGTTCTCATGACGTTTGTTTAGGCAATGTCCTTCTCTCAAACAATTAGGACTCTGTTTTCCTGCCTGTACATGTGCATATGTCATGTTTGATGAAATAAACGGGAATTGACCTTACTATCTTATATGTTTATGACCATATGCTTCATATTACAATTTGGTTAGTTGTGCTGATGATCTTCTATGTCTAGCGAGGTATATTCGCTCATAGGCAGACCTAACTTAGACTACCAAATCATGAATAATGATTTTTTTTCTTCCTTGAATTTGTTTTTCATAAAATTCCAATCTAACCTGTTCATAGCCTCTCTACTAATATGCTTATGTTATCTATTTTATCCTACATGTTCTCAGGCTACAACTAGATCGAGTGTTAATATGTTATGCTTACCCATTAAACACTAACTACACTTTTTCCATTCTCCCTATGGACATGCCTATTATTTGCTGGCAAGAACCACGATGATTGAGCACAAAGAAAAGAGTAGAATAACAACCGGTTAGATACAAGCTATTTCCGTAGTTAGTTTTACTTCAGAAGATGTATATACTTCTGTTATTGCTTCATGTTACAAGTCGTAAGCCAAGTAGCACATATCTGTACTGAGCTATTTATCATACATCCCAAAATTTCGGTTTCTCACATTACAACTAGGTATTAGTTTGTCTATAGATGTTCAGAAAAAAAAACTTGCTCTTCTCTTTTTATTATCTTCTGTTTCATGCTGCTATACTTATTATTCCAAATTTGTAAAGAGGTTTGCATCACACATGAAACCAGTTAAACAATTCCCTACAAGATTTTTTTCTTTCTGAAAATTAGCTCTAATCACATCAAATTTGGCACACCAAATCTCTTCAATTCCACTTAAAACATGTTTAATTTATATAAGACTTCTACTTTAATTTTCTAACTGTCTGAGCTTCAAGATAGAGATGAATTTGGAGACAAAGAATTTGCCAATTTGTGTATGATTTTTTTCATAAAAACCTGATACTTATTGTGTTTGTGATCTCTAATGTGTACTATGGAAAAAGTATTTTTCTCCCATAAATAAATTTTGCTATGAATGTGCAAATGAACCATTCTTAATTTCATGAGCTGAGTTCGACATAATAAACCTATAACATCGCAGTTAATTGGAATTATGTAGATAAAGATGGCAGGTGTACTTGAAATATGGGAATTGTAATAATAAAAAATCCATTGCATTCTTCAAGTTTACAAATAGCTAGATTTGAGAAAATATAAATTTGAAAAAAAAATATAAAACAAAAGTACAGTACAATAAAATGAACGATTTAATGAGTAGGACATATAAAGCGGACTGTTCTTCAGTTGTACTGGAGGGCTAATGAAATGGTAAATATGAAGAAACCAACATATATGTGCAAGTACCAAATTAGATGCAAGGCATGCATGAAGAGGTGAAGAAAATGGAACTAAAAAAATTGCAAGGTATGCATGACATGGGCTAGAAGGACAGCGGATCGTGTACTGAGTTGTATCCTACCAAGGAAACACAATTATGTTTATTCTCCTGAGATAAGTATGGAAGAACATTTAAGTTGTGCTAAATGAAAGGTGGGTGTTCCCAAAACTACTAACTTTTTTAAGGAAGTTTGTACACATCGTGATGGTACAAGATATATGAATCCCCAATGATTTGGCTAGGTGTACGACTATGCTCCACCCATACCAATTTCTCACTCATACTTATATTGCAATAGGAGGCAAAGGGAAAATAGGAAAAAACAACATGAGTGTGATGAAATACGACGAACAAGTGTGATAGAGAGAATGTTTCAGCAAAAAGTGTTACGAAAAATATATAAAGCATGTAATAAGGCATTTGGTTGTGTTAACTTAAAACTATGGAAGTAAACTAACAATAACATATACACGGTAGAGAGAATGACCCATGATGATGCCACGGAAAAGTTTTAGTAATTTTACATATTATATAGTAATAATTGTGCATCCTATTCAATAACGTCCAACATTATATGATGACACTATCTATCAAGGACATCTCCCCATTCAAATATAAACTATCCATCCTTCTATTTAGTAAGCATAGGACACTTGGGGTACTAGAAGTGCAAGATGAAAAGCTGGAGACGTAATAGAAGTCCATGGCCTTACATGCAAGCCATGACTTTAGCAACCTTTGTAATTTGTAATCAATATTTACCCTAAATGGAATTATTTCTAACAACTGCAATCATGTTACAAGACGTAGACCTCCACTATAATGATAGGCCACAATGAAAACAAATTAGCAAAAAAAAAGTATAACATCACAATATGAAATCTAGCCGTGCAAATGCCGGGCCACATCGCTAGTTTGTTTTATTTGTTCTTGTTCATAGTAACACACTGCCTCTGCACCAGTCACTATCGTGATGGCTGCTTATTAATTATACTTTCCGCGTGACACATCTGGAATTGGTGTTTGCTCTGGATTTCACATGTGCGACATAGGCTGGCTGTGTACATGCGCGACAAGGTGTGCTGCATGCATGCATGCCCGCGCGCAAGTGTATAAGGTGTACTCCGATCCGAGGGGCGTCAAGGTGAACTACGCTCCGTGGGACAAGGTGTGACAAGGTGTACTGCACGCACGGCGTCAGAAGGTGTTGGCCGTAATCCCGTTGCAAATTCAGTTCGTTTCCTTTTAGTAGTACTATATGTTAGACCCATTCGCCATGCGCGAGGAATTTGCTGCGCTCGTCACCAACCGGACCTGGGAGCTGGTTCCTCGGCCGCCCAACACCAATCTGATCAGTGGCAAATGGGTTTTCAATCACAAGTTTGTTAGAGTTGTGTCGAATATAGTGTATAAGGTAGGTTACAGTTGGACTTGTAGTTGTACTGTGTTTAGGATATGGAGTCGTGTTCAAGTAGGACACTTGTATCCTAGGCCTCTCATATATAGCGGGGGTAGACACACGATGTAACATATGCCAACATAATAGCACAGGAACGCAGGGGAAGCCGGCGGCTTGTGCCGATGTCCAGGACGACCGGGTGCGTTATTATAGCGGTGTTATGGGAAGGAGCGCCCATAGTCAGGCCCCGGAGATGTAGCCATATCGGTGAACCTCGTTAACAAATTTTGGTGTTGTGCTCGTGTGATTGCTTGGTCCTCGGATGATCGACGGTGTGCCACGGATTTATTCTAACAAGTGGTATCATGAGCTAGGTTGTCGGGAGGTTGCTGGATTGTCGATTCAGAGGATAGATCGTCGTCGGATCGTGCGAAGATAGTATGCGAAGAAATCAATATTGATGTCAATGGTGATCGATTGGGAATTCTTTTGCGGAAGCCGTCAGGTGGTTTGCCATCAGACTAGATCAAGAAGGAGCAATACGGCGGCATGAAAAGTGTCTCAGCAGTTAAGGAAATCGGCAGCGGAATCAGTGAGTTGCAGCAGACGTCCGAGAAGTGGAAGGCTCGCGTGCGCAGCGGCAGGGATGTGCAGCGATCGATCGGTTGGATCGATCGGGCGAGCGTTCGGCACGCGCGGCTGGCTCGCTGGCGCCTCGCGGCCCATGGCAGGAGGCCCATCTGAGAGATCCTGAGCTGCACGGAAATTGGGCGAAGCGAAGGGAAGGCCCAGGCAACGGGCAGGTTCTGCTGGTTCGCTGGAGATGCAGATCGAGATACACATAAATCTCCCCTCTCGTTAAGGTTTCTCTCCCCTTGAGCGACGGCGATGCCGACACCGTAGGGATCTTGCCTCCCCGGCTGTTTCGCTCCATGCCGGCGATCGCTGAGGCCCTCGGCTGCGGCGGCGCACGGGGAAGGTGGCGACTTTTCGGGACCTACCGCTCACGGAACCCTAACCTCGAGCAAGCGATGATGGGTTCGATTGCATCTAGATCGAGTACGGCTGCGTCCGATCTGGCTGCAATGATGGAGGAACTTGTCCTGAAAGAAGATGATCTGATTGATGTTGTGGTGGAAGACACCGAGATGCCGAAGGAAGATACGCGCTGGATGGCACTGGCTAGGGTTCACACAGAGAAAACATATAGCCAATATTGGTTCTATAGGAACATGAGAGTGGCCTGGGATCTAGCTCAAGAGGTAAAGATTAGACCACTAGAAGATAATCTGTACTCGATGCAATTCTCTTGTCTAGGAGACTGGGAGAGGGTTATGGGAGATGGCCCTTGGAACTTCAAGGGGAAAGCAGTAGTTCTGTTGGAGTATGCTGGCTTCACAAAGCCGTCGACTATAGAACTTAACAAACTGGATGTTTGGATCCAGATTCATGACCTGCCAGATGGCTTCTTTTCCAAGGTCAAAGCTTTGTCTGCCACTGTGGGAGAATTTATATATGTTGAGCCTAGATTTCCGGATTTTGAAGGTAACTTCGCGAGAGTTCGCATCAGGATTGATGTCACTAAACCTCTGAAGAACGTTGTTTCGCTGGTAATAAAGAAGAAGGACTCGGTGCAGCGAGTCATCTTTAGAGTCAAGTATGAAAGATTGCCAGACTGGTGCCCAGTTTGCGGACATCTAGGTCACCAACACAAAGAATGTGGGGACGGGGTTCATGCCCCAAAGGCGCTGGTCTTCAAAGACATCAAGGACACGTGGTTCAAAGGCCCTGGCAGTGGACCGGATGAGAGCAGCAACATTGGGAGAGGCCGAGGCAGAGGCCGCGCGGGAAGAGGAAGAGGACGTTCTTCCAACAGTGCTGACTCATTTGACGACCAGTAACATGAGGAACGGGAACATCGAGATGGAGATGTAGCAATGGTGGATGCTGATCGTAATAGGAAGAGAGGGGCTAATGATCCAAAGCACGCACTCCCAACCTCTTCAGTACAACAGACCAAGCAACTGTTTTTGCCATCACCGACGGTGCCTCTTAGCCCCCCTCCCAAGCAGGATCCGAAGAGATCAAAATTAATCTTGTCTACTAATGAGTCGGCTCCGGAGAAGAGTACAGCTTTTACCAATAACCCTGATGTGCATTTGGAGGGCTCCAAACGGGGCTGCGCCTAGCGCAATGAGTCTTCTCTATTGGAACTGTCGCGGAATTGGCAAAGCCACGGCATTCAGAGAGCTTCGCGATCTAGCGAGGCAGTTTGCCCCCTCTATTGTTTGCATTCTTGAAACGCAGATAGAGGGCAAGAGGGTTGAGAATTTGGCTGATAGTATAGGCTACAATAAATGCTTTGCAGTTAGTAGTTCCGGTAGAAGTGGTGGTCTTGGAATTGTTTGGAATGATGAATAAAAGTGGAAGTTATCGGTTACTCAAAGTATCACATTGATGTTCTTGTTGATGATTTAGTTGATTTGCAGGTAAGAATTACCTTTATCTGCGGCGAAGCTCAGGTACCAGAGAGATATAAAACCTGGGATACCCTACGAGGCATTGCTGAGACGCAGAATAGACCATGGGAGGTTATGGGAGATTTTAATGAGGTTCTTCACATTCATGAACATGATAGTGTGGGACAAAGAAGCCAAGCCCAAATAGATGTGTTCAGGGAAGCAATTGATACATGTGGTCTTTCAGATATTGGATACTCCGGCTGCAGTTGGACATTTGAAGAAAAGGTCATAGGGGGCAGCTATACGCGGGTTAGGTTGGACAGGTGCCAGGTGAATCCTGAATGGGCACTGGCCCTCACATCATCTGAGCCGTGGCATAAGAGCATGGCTAGTTCAGATCATCTCCCCATCCTACTACAGCTACATGAGATGCATGCATGCAGAACGGGCCCTAGGCCCTTTAAATATGAAACAATCTGGGAAAGGGTCGAAACACTGTCCGACACTGTTCGTGCTAGCTGGTGTCTGCAGGAGGGGGAAACAGATGATGCCCTACGTGCAAAATTAGGGGGTTTGGCGGGAGACTTGTCGGCGTGGGACCGCAATCATTTTGGATCAGTGCATATGGAGATTCGCCAATTGACAAACCAGCTTGAGATCACGCGCTCTGCGCCAGGGCGGTCGGGGCCGACAAATGCTGAAACCAAGGTGGCAGACAGATTGGTCGAACTGTTCCACAGAGAGGAGCTGCTATGGCGCCAGCAGGCCCGACTGGATTGGCTAGTCCATGGTGATAAAAACACCTATTTTTTCACTTGAGAGCGAGTAGACGCCGCCAGAAGAACCAGATAAAATCGCTACAGTGAGCGGATGGGCAGTTGACCGAGGACAAGGAGGAGATGGAGGAGCTTACCACAGAATTTTACAAAAAATTATATCTGTCCGAGGGGTCCAGGGCATGGACATGGTACTAGATGCAGTTCCTGCTAAAGTAATGCCAGCGATGAACGGCCTTTTGAATGCTCCTTACACGCATGATGAAGTAAAACTGGCGTTGTTTCAAATGTTCCCAACCAAAGCTTCCGGCACAGATAGATTCCCTACCCACTTCTTTCAGCGTCATTGGGATGTTTGTGGTGCGGATGTAACAAAAGTGGTACTCAAAATTGTGGATGGGATGGAGTTAGCAGCATGCATTAACAACACCATTCTAGTTCTCATCCCCAAGGTAAAAAACCCCACGCTCCTTGCTCAGTTTCGGCCCATAAGTTTATGTAACGTGCTCTATAAGATTGCGTCCAAGGTAATTCCCAACAGGCTCAAACAAATACTACAAGATATAATATCAGTAGAGCAGTCAGCATTTGTTCCCGGGAGATTGATCCCAGATAATATAATAATGGCATATGAGTGTTTGCATTTTATGAAGAGGAACAAGGCAAAGAAAAAACATTCATGCGCTCTGGAATTAGATATGATGTAGGCGTATGACTGGGTTGAATGGGCTTATCTCCAAGCCATCATGCTCAAATTTGGGTTCAACAGATGGTGGGTGGATATTGTAATGGGCATGGTTACATCTGTAAAATTCTCAGTCATGTTCAATGGAAAGAATCTTGAGGAGTTCAATCCATCACATGGAATCCGACAAGGTGACCCAATATCACCGTACTTGTTCTTGTTAGCAGCAGAGGGCCTGTCGTGCCTTTTAAAATCACAAAATGAGTCATCAAACTTGGGTGGGATTCAGGTGGCACCTCAGGCACCACCAGTCAACCACCTTTTATTCGCAGATGACAGCCTGTTGTTCTTCAAGGTAAATAGTGCGGGTGCAACAGAGCTTAACCACTTGTTGGAGGTTTATAGTCAAGCTTCAGGCCAGCGAATCAACTATAACAAATCCTCAATATTTTTTAGCAAAGGTGTGCCGGAGGTCACACGCAATGAAATAAAAGGTATGCTTAATGTTCCCAATGAAACTTTGAATGATAAGTATTTGGGTATGCCATCTGATATAGGGAGCTCAAAAAATGGGGCCTTCAAGTTTTTAAAGGACAGATTGTGGAGCAAAATTCAGGGATGGATTGAGAGAACATTGTCAGCAGCAGGGAAGGAGGTACTAGTCAAATCAGTTGCCCAGGCAGTGCCAGTATTTTCCATGTCTTGTTTCAAACTTCCGAGGGGATTACGTGAACACCTCAATATGCTGATAAGGAAATTTTGGTGGGGGAGCACAAATGGTCAACGCAAACCTCACTGGGTCTCACGGGAAGCAATTACACAGCCAAAGTGTATGGGAGGCTTGGGATTCAAAGATTTTGAGCTATTTAACCTGGCCATGTTAGCCAAGCAGGCATGGAGAATGTTGCAAGATACCGAGTCTCTGGGCGCGAGAATTCTGAAGAGCGTCTATTTCCCACATACTACCATTCTGGAGGCATCAATTGGGAACCATCCGAGTCAGATATGGAGGGCCATAGTGGAGGGCGGGGATATTCTGAAACTTGGACTGATCAAACGAATTGGAGATGGGGAGAGCACTAGCATCTGGAATGACAATTGGCTTCCCAGATCAGAGATGATGAGGCCGTACGGCTGCCGAATAAGTAACCCACCCAATACAGTATCTGAACTAATCGATGCTACTAATGCTTCATGGAAGAGACCCGTGGTGGAAGCTACATTCTTGTCGTTCAATGCAAAGATCATCATGGGCATCCCGCTATGTACGACCCATATGCAGGACTTTTGGAGATGGATGTATGAGAGAACGGGACAATTCACAGTCCGGTCGGCTTATAACATGTTGGTGTCTACGAAGCTACGGCGAGAGGCTTGGTTAGAGGGCTCGGTAGCATCATCCAGCAATCACGTCGATGAGGCTTCATGAAAGTATCTCTGGAAAACTGAAGTCCCTGCAAAAGTACGCATGTTTCTATGGCGCTTATCAAAATAGTCACTACCGACGGAGGACGTGAGTGCTCATCGTCATATGTCAATAACTAGCTCTTGCGGCTTCTGTGGAGCTCCTGACTCATGGCGTCATTCCCTTCTGGAGTGCACGGTCTCCAGATGCATATGGGCGTTGGTAGATGAGGACTGGGGTGCAGTCTGGTTGCATCATCAGAGACGAGGGTGAAGAGCTGGCTCTTTGGACTAATGGATTCGCTGACGCACGAGAAGTTCGCTCTACTCGCGGTCACATTGTGGGCAATCTGGACCGCGAGGAGAAAAGCTATCCATGAATCCATATTCCAAACACCTTTGGCGACGAAGGAATTTATAACTCGCTTCATGGCTGATTTGGGCGCGGTTTTACTACCTGCAAAGATCAACCCAGTGCCTCTGACTCTTGTCACAACTTCTGCACCGAGGCCGAAGGCACCACCTGCCAGCTATGCCAAGATTCACGTCAACGCGGCAGTAAGATTTGAGAGAGGAGGGATAGCGGCAGCCATATGCAGAGATAGCCAAGGTGTCTACCTGGGGAGCTCATCACTTATCATTGCGGGGGTTTGCGACCCAGCGACACTCAAGGCTATAGCATGTCGTCAAGCTATCGCTCTAGTAGAAGACCTGAATGTGCAACGATTTGTTGTGGCCTCGGACTGTAAACAAGTCGCCGACGACAATTCCAGGGGCAGCCAGGCCCGTATGGAGCTATAATCAGAGAAATCAAGTTGAGATCATCACTATTTTTGTGTAGTTTTACCTTTGAGATTCGAGCTCAAAATGTTGAAGCTCACAAGTTAGCTAAGTTTTCTATATCGTTACCACCAGGGCGTCATGTGTGGCTTGGCCAGCCTCATTACCAGTGTTGTATCCCACACACTGTGGAATTTGATTAATAAAGTTGGCTTTTCCCCTAAAAAAAGATGCAGATTGAGATGTGTGAGCTAACATGAGAGATTTTGTTTGAGAAAAAAAAGGGTGACGACTGAGTCCCTGGAGGAGACGCGTTCTCTTGGAGGACGAGACACGGATGTGCAAACATCAATGTGAACTACTGCATCATAAAGGAAAAGGATTGGGCAAGGCAAAGCTAGCATCGGAGTTGAGCCACGGGAGCCACTCTACGTGAACACCAGAAGCAATCTTGTTGGATTTGCAACTAGTATACTCGGTGTACTTGGGGATCATGAAAAAAGTGCTCCATATTTTTTCACAGGTCAGTTATACAAAGAACCATGGAGCCAACTGTTGGGATCTACGGTAGGGTGCGTCGACTGCAAATTAAAAATTCTTACGCGCAGAACAACCAAGAACATGCTACGGGAGATGGATCACAGATTGTTACCACTAGACGTGCAGTGCCGTGCAGCGGAAGAAGAGTTGGGGCAGCGCGTCCGCATGGATCGTCCCCTCCTCATCCGATCTCCCTCGAACAGCCGGTCGTCCGATCCCACGTACAAGTTCGCCGGAGCAGCGCAAGTGCACCGCCTCTAACGTTATCCGCGCGTGCAGGAGGAACACCGTGCGGCGAACTGCTAGGTCCGATCACACAGTCAGTGGCGAGTGGAGGTGGCTATTTGCAACACATGCAAACCCTAGTGACAGCACCGAAGCGATCAACCGCATGAGTGTGCCGCACCTCCACTTTATATAGGCGTCCGTCGCGGGCTCAACACTTGAGCCTCGCACGGACCCTAAAGCCCACAAGTCTACTCAGCCACAATCCGAATACAGTTCCGATCACATCCGACCAGTGTCCTCGGATTCGTCCTCGTAGGTTCCTTCCCTTAAGCGCGCGACCCCTTAGGTTAAAGTCGGCTTGGTCGCAATTCGAATCACCTCCGAACTGCACGGTTGGTAGCGGCCTCTAGCAAGGCATGCCGAACACCAAGCAGATCATGAAGCTGGTTAGGCGAACCTGTACATCATACTTCTGTTCTCTTTGCCACACGATATATGTTGTCGGGCTCAAGGCGAGACTGTCATCCTTGTGCTAGCCCGACCTCTTTTTCTCACTCCAGTGATACCGACCACTATCCGGATTATCTTATAATCCTTGTCGCATGGCCATGCTTATCCTGGTCGGATCACACGAGGGGCCCAGAGTATATCTCTCCTGATCGGAGGGGCAAATCTCATCTTGCTCGACCACGTCTCGCAGCATGGGATTGGACAAACTCGAAACCTACCTTTGTAACTACCCAGTCACGGAGTAGCGTTTGGTCGGCCCAAAGCAAGTCTGTCACCATCTCGAGTACATGCTTCAGCTCAGGTCTTAGGACATAGAACATATGTTGTACTAGAGACTCACAGATGACATATCGTTGCGTCTCATAGTTGGGTGGGTCTGTCCGACTCGGACCTTATCTCGACTCGGATACGACTACGTCGAATCCGACCAGACCTTTCCAAGTCCATATTATCCGGTTAGCATCCAATGCTTCATGGCTAGTGAGACCAAGTCATCGACCGTGTCATATGCTAGTCTAGTCGGCTGTGCGTCCACACAACCCTTTCGACTAGGGACCTTTTAGGACAATCATCTTACAATGCATAGTCCCACAAACAAGTCACGTACTTGCTGATACACATCATTGATAATGTCCAAGGATTATCTTTATTCATAAACACATAGGAAATATTATCATACATGGTTGCCTCTAGGGCATATCTCCAACACCAACGGGTACTAGGTTTGAGGTGGAGAATTTCAACGGAACTGAAAACCTTAGGTTATGACAGATAAGGGTGAAAATTGTTGGCACAACAGGCATGCTTGAAAGCGTTGCGGGATGTCAATCCACGCGGACGATGGGACTGTGGGGAGATGTAGATGGTTGCAGTCAGATAATTTCGGCTGGGTCGGACTGGAGAGTCTGACAGATCGGCACAAGTCTGTTGGTACAAAAGACGGTGGTGGGCTCGACGACGAAGACATAGGAACGTGATGCTAATGGTGACCGACTTCTAGGGCATGGAAACACGTACGTGGCGCAGGCCCGAAGGCTTGTGCGGCTTCGACAAGACTATGGCATGGGGTTGATTCAAGACGGTGCACATGAGAGCTTGAGGTCGACGGGGCGTGAGGGTGGACTGATCGATTATCTACCATGGAGTCATGTTGAAGGTGGAGCTGATTGAGGGGCTACGACGTAAGTTGACAGAGAGTTGAAGCCTATTCAGCGGGAAAAGCGAGGGATACGTAATTCGGACTGGAGCCCAGTGGTCTGATGGAAGCGTGAAACTCGTCATCGGTCAGTGATGATCGGTGGTACGTACTCTGTAGTGGGGGTTGAGTGGTGTGGGTTGACGACCCTTGAGACTCGACCGGGACAGCGGAGGCTCGACGCGGTAATAGCGATGAGGCGTGCGGTTAGCACGGGGCATGGAGATGGGCCAGGGCTCTGGCGGTCATACATGTGGTGAGACAACTGCGAATTTGACTCGGGATGATTACAAGCAATGGTGAAATTCCTTCAAGTTTTAGACAGACGGTTAAGAAAGGAGCGGTGATGTTGAGTTCAGGTAACTCTTATGTGTGACACCCAATATGTGAGTTGTTCACTTTCACGCAGGTCAGTGATCAGTGTGTGATGGCGTTGGACAGATACTCTGAAAGTTGGGAGCGCAAACTAGAGTAATGTGGAACTTGATTTTGCTCGAGTGTTGACTGCGCTCAAAAAAAGAAGGGACTACAAGTTGCAGGTGGAGTCATATGGAGTCTTTGGAGTAGCAGCAATACTCATGGGATAAGCTCAAGTCCAATGTACATGGAAATTTGACGCATTAACGAATTCAAGGTGATGGAGAATATTCGCCAAGGTGGAGTTTGTTAGAGTTGTGTCGAATATAGTGTACAAGGTAGGTTACAGTTGGACTTGTAGATGTATTGTGTTTAGATAGGATATGAAGTCGTGTCCAAGTAGGACAGTTGTATCCTAGGACTCTCATATATAGCGGGGGTAGACACACGATGTAACCTATGCCAACATAATAGCACGGGAACACAGAGGAAGCCAGCGGCTTGTGCTGGTGTCCAGGTCGACCGGGTGCGGTATTGTAGCGGTGTCATGGGGAGGAGCGCCCATAGTCAGGCCCCGGGATGTAGCCATATCGGTGAACCTCATTAACAAATCTCGGTGTTGTGCTCGTGTGATTGCTTGGTCCTCGGATGATCAACAGTGTGCCTCGGATTTATTCTAACAAAGTTTCGCGCTGATGGCTCTCTCTAGCGTTACAAAGCGCGGTGGGTGGTCCGGGGCTTCAATCAGTGCGCCGGTGTGGACTACGGTGAAACCTTCTCGCCGGTGGTCAATCCTGCGATGATCCACACTGTCCTCACCATTGCTGCACCGTGCTGCTGGTCGGTACATCAACTGGACGTCAAGAACGCATTTCTGCATGGCACGCTTGCGGAGGAGGTGTACTGCCTCCAACCAGCCGGCTTCGTCGACGAGCATCAGCCTCAACATGTCTGCCGCCTCAACAAGTCATTGTACGTGCTTAAGCAGGCCCGCATGCCTGGTTTCAGACGTTCGCCACCTTCCTCAAGATGATGGGCTTCGCTGCGACGCGCTCTGACTCCTCATTATTCACCTACACGCGCGGCGCGGACGCAGCATTCCTCCTCCTCTATGTCGATGATATCGTGCTCACTGCCTCGACCCGGGCTCTTCTCCAACGGATCATCCTCGGGCTCACCAGCGAGTTCGCCATGAAGGACCTCGGTGCCTTGCGGTTCTTCCTCGGCATCTAGGTGACACGCACCGCGTCCGGCTTCTTCCTCTATCAGCAACAGTACGCCGAGGACGTCCTCGAGTGCGCTGGCATGGACACGTGCAAGCCGTCGCCTACACCGATCGACACGAAGGGTAAGCTTCCCCAAGCTAAAGGGCCCCGCACGGCAGATCCGTCGGGCTATCGCAGCATCGCCGGCGCCCTCCAGTACATCACCATCACTAGGCCTGAGCTGGAGTACGACGTCCAGCTGATTTTCTTGTACATGCACGATCCGCACGAGTGTCATCAGGCCCTCATCAGGGCGTGTGCTGCGCTACGTTTGGGGGACGCCCATGCTCGGGCTGCATCAGCGTGCTTCATCGACACTGGATCTCCACGGCTACACTGATGTTGACTAGGCCGGCTGCCCGGACACCCGTCGCTCGACGTTTGGGTTATGCGTCTACCTCGGCAACGCGCTCGTCTCCTGGTCCTCCAAGCGCCAGGCCACCGTGTCTCGCTCGAGCGCTGAAGCTGAGTATCGCGGCGTCACCAACGTCGTTGCAGAGTGCGTCTGGCTCTGACAGCTCCTCGGCGAGCTCCTCCTTCCCATCTGCTCGGTGACCGTGGTCTACTGCGACAATGTGTCCGCCTGCTACCTCTTCGCCAACCCCGTGCACCACCGTCGCACCAAGCATGTCGAGCTCGACATCCATTTCGTGCGGGAACGAGTGGCCCTCGGCGAGTTTCGCGTCCTTCACATCCCCACCACGCAGCAGCTCGCCGATGTCATGACGAAAGGCTTGCCCACGGACATTTTTCTTCAGTTCAGCGCAAGTCTTTGCGTCGCGCCAGCCGACGCCAAGACTGTGGGTGGGTGTTAGAGTATATCGTAGCTTAGTGTATGTATACCGCGTATTGAGGACAACCTGCGGTCAGTGCATGCGTTTGAGTAGTGGGCATGTCGCCCACGATCAGCCAGGTAGTGGTACACGATGATCTCTGTAAACTATATATAGTTCCAGCCGGCAGAGCTACTAGATGTGTGTTGAATCCTATAGCAACTCCCTCTTCTTCACTATATGCTTATAGCAAAATAAACGGCCCGCTGACGTGTGCGTGTACATGACTTGGTCGACCTACGTTCTGTTGGTTGCTTAGCAAGTTATAGGCGTGGCATTGATCCGGCCATGGGACGGCATCAGAAGGTGATCGCGGCGCGCCCATGCACCTTGCCCACATCGAGCATTGTGGGATGGCACGACTGTATAAGCTTGGCATAGGCAGGTTTTACTTAATAGTAGGAAAAATAAATAGATATGAAGAAGAGAAAGCAGCAAGTTGAGTGCTGCGAAGCACTTGTCTCCTAGCTCAAATCTCTGTGTTGCGATTGTCCTTCTCTTTCGGCAACCACATGTGGCATCAGAGCCATGGCTTTCGACCGGGATAACGCTGGTGCAGCAGCACGGGCCCCTGGCTCACACACTCCACCGGGGACACGGGCTATGAGCCATGGGTGGAGCAAGACGAGGCAAGGCAAGGAGATGAAGGTGTTGAAAATATGAGCAAATTACTACAAGAATTAATCCGAATTAATAGAAGATAAATCATGACTACAGTAGCAAAGATTGAACTAATCATGCGAACTAGCATAGTAGATGAACAGATGACATCTAGAGCACATACTAGAAACATGAATTCTACCACGATCTCGAACAGGAAAGATAGAATCACATACGATGCAGCGGGAGCAGCACCGCCGGCGTTGACGTTGTCGCCCATGTCGTCAAGGATGAGGTTGCCGAGGTCGGGGAAGAAGTCATCTTTCGCGAAGTCGTCGCTGCCAGCAGTCGCGCGAGTGCGCTCCCCAAAAACCTGATCGCCCCTCTCCCGTACAGGATCACGAGAGGCGGGGTTCCGGAGGCCTGCTGTCCCTTCTCCCGGTGCACGCCAAAAGGAGAGATGGAGAAGACTTGATTGGCGGCGCAATGGTCTGGAACGGCAGTGAGAAACCATACAAGAAAACGGCGGCGGCTAGGGTAGACGTTTGCCTCACTATATAGTGCGGGCCGGGTAGGTCGTGGGAGTAAACCCCACGTCTGAGTCGTCACGGTCCAAAAGAACCAGAAACGGTTCAGTAATTAACGCGTCCATTAATTATTAATTAATGACTCATTAATTTTTCCCGAGCAGCAAAAATATAGACAACGTGCATAGCTCTGTCCTCAGCTCGGCTCAATCCCGCAACCCGCGGCGCGGCGCGTTGTGACGACGCGTGGCGTGGCGAGGAGGAGGAGCGCGCGTGTACGTCTCCTTTTCTCATGCTCATACAAGTGGTAGGAGAGCTCACCTTATAAAAAGGTGCAACTCTCTCAACTTATGAGGTGGGACTAAACTTTAGCCTCACTCACTCCACTCACATGTGTGCATGAATGGGCCAAGAGAATTTCAGAATTTTAGTTGGGCTTTGGGCCAAAAGCCCACTAGCAAATTCCAACAATCCCCCACAAAGTCTCATTGGCACATTTCACCATTTGGTTCCAAAACATTGTTTATATACCGGTGCTTAATGGAGACTGTGAAGTTGCAACTTCCACTTAGAGATTTATGCTACACTAGATCACAACTTGAATAGTGGACTATGCCTTGAATTACAAGTTTTCTACGAGACTAGTTTCACACAAATTCTTGACCGGTACTAGGCTGTCGCAAGGCTTCCCGACGGGTGGAGCATATACGTCGTACTCCAGGGCCTTTCATGAATTTATTAGAGAGCACCCACTTCTCACAGACTGCGACGTTAATAGTCAAATTCATATAGGTGTGTTCCTCAGGAGATGCTCTGCAGGACAACATCTCTGCTTACTCAAATAAGCCACTTGGAACACATTAAGATAGATATTAACCTGCCATGCAGATCAAGAGAGTATTGCATCTTCACGGAGTGGGATAATTAAAATAAGGATACTCTCCTCTCAGCTGACCAACAGCTTGTCTCCCACTTCTACTTCACGGGATCTCCGATCACATAGAGTGGGTTACCACTATGGACAACTCATGCGGTGGGTCTCAAACCCATCTCCATCGATGCATTATCTATCACATTACGTGATAGACCCTTTGTGAAGGGATCTGCCAAGTTTTTCGACGTTTGGATATAATCCAACGTAATAACTCCGGAGTTTCTCAGTTTCCTGACAGATTTTAATCTCCTCTTCACATGCCTTGAGGACTTCATATTGTCCTTAGAACTGTTTATCTTGACGATCACAGTTTGATTATCACAGTTCATCAGGATAGGGGGTATTGGTTTTTCAACCATAGGTAAGTCCATCAATAGCTCACGAAGCCACTCTGCTTCAACAGTGGCAGTGTCTAATGCTGTGAGTTCTGCTTCCATAGTTGACCTCGTTAAGATGGTCTGCTTGCAAGACTTCCAGGAAACAGCGCCACCACCAAGTGTAAAAACATAACCACTTGTGGCCTTAATCTCATCAGCATCAGATATCCAGTTTGAGTCACTATAACCCTCCAGTACCCTTGGATACCCGGTGTAGTGAATCCCATAGCTCGCAGTGCCCTTCAAGTAGCGCATAACTCTCTCAAGCGCACGCCAATGATCATCTCCCGGTTTTGACACAAACCGACTCAGCTTGCTCACAGCAAAAGAGATGTCAGGCCTCGTGGCACTCGCCAAATACATAAGCGAGCCAATAATCTGAGAATACCTCAGTTGATCTCTAGCAATCCGTCGATTCTTTCGAAGCAACACACTAGCATCATATGGAGTTGGAGAAGGCGTGCAGTCGCTATACCCAAAACGACTCAAGACCTTTTCCACATAGTGAGACTGAAGCAGTGTGATCCCACCATTCTCATCTCTCAACAGCTTGATGTTTAAGATAACATCAGCTACTCCTAGATCCTTCATCTCAAAACAACGAGATAAGAAATCCTTAACCTCCTTGATTAAATCAAGTTTGGTTCCAAAGATCAATATGTCGTCGACATACAGACAAAGAATAACTCCTTCGCCCCCACCATGGCGATAGTACACACACTTGTCACCATCATTTACTACAAAGCCGGCAGCAGTTAATGTTCTTTCGAACTTCTCATGCCACTCCTTAGGAGCTTGTTTAAGGCCATATAAAGACTTCAATAACTTGCACACCTTTCCTTCCTGACCAGGTACTACAAAACCATCTGGCTGATCCATGTAAATTTCCTCCTTCAACTCTCCATTGAGGAAAGCCGTCTTAACGTCCATTTGATGAACGAGAAGACCATGTGAGGCAGCCAGTGATAGTAGCACCCGAATTGTGGTCAGTCTAGCCACGGGTGAGTAAGTATCAAAGAAGTCTTCACCTTCTTTCTGGGTATAACCCTTAGCCACAAGCCGTGCCTTGTACTTTTCAATCGTACCATCAGGTCTAAGCTTCTTCTTGAACACCCACTTACATCCTACAGGTTTGCACCCATAAGGACGATCAGTGATCTCCCAGGTACCGTTAGCTAAGATGGAATCCATCTCGCTACGAATAGCTTCCTTCCAGTAGTCAGCATTAGGAGATGCATAGGCTTCTGAAATAGTCCTGGGCGTGTCATCCACAAGGTACACAATGAAATCATCACCAAAGGACTTTGCAGTCCTCTGTCTCTTACTCCTTACAGGAGTTTCATTGTCACCCTCAATAGGATTCTCAACGTGTTCCATCGCAATGGTGGGTTCAGGAATTACAGTGAGTTCCTCACTAGATGGAATAGGTATCTCCTGATTTGATGAACTTGACATATCCTTCATAGGAAATATGTCCTCAAAGAAAGTTGCATCATTAGACTCCATAATCGTACCGACATGCATGTCGGATACCTCAGATTTTATTATCAAAAATCTATAGCCAATGCTATGAAAAGCATAGCCCAGAAGAACACAATCCACGGTTTTTGGTCCAAGCTTGCGCTTCTTGGGAATTGGTATATTGACTTTCGCCAAACAACCCCAAGAACGTAGGTAAGAGAGTTTCAACCTTTTCCTTTCCCATTCCTCAAATGGAGTCATGGTCTTATGCTTTGTGGGAACTCGGTTTAGGACATGACACGCGGTCATTAGCGCCTCCCCCCACCATTCCTTGGAAAGACCCGATGTGTCTAACATGGCGTTAACCAAATCAGTTAGAGTTCGGTTCTTTCTTTCGGCCACCCCATTAGACTGAGGTGAGTAGGGAGGCGTCCTCTCATGGATTATACCATGTTCCGCACAAAACAGATCAAATTCATTGGAAAAATACTCTCCACCACGATCGGACCTAAGCCGTTTAATTTTTCGATCAAGTTGGTTCTCTGCCTCAGCTTTATAGTTTTTGAAGAAAGTTAAAGCCTCATCTTTTGATTTCAGAAGATACACATAACCATATCTAGTGGAGTCATCAATCAACGTCATGAAGTATCTCTTTCCACCTTTTGTCAACATGCCATTCATCTCACAGAGATCAGAATGTATAAGCTCTAGTGGCGCCAAGTTTCTTGCCTCTGCAGTCTTATGGGACTTGCGAGGTTGTTTAGCTTGCACACATACTTGGCACTTAGAGCCTTTGACAGTAGAGATTTTCGAAATTAAATTCATATTGGCTAGCCGCGTCATGCAACCAAAGTTAATATGACAAAGTCGTGCATGCCAAATATCTGACTCATTATTGTGGCAAACATTATTAATAACTTCAGTGCAAATATCTGACGAAGATACGCGGAACAAGCCTTTGCACTCATAGCCTTTTCCAACAAATTGTTCACATTTGGAAATTACAACTTTATTGGACTCAAAAACCAACTTAAAACCATCTCGACATAAACGGGAACCGCTAACGAGATTTTTATTGATGGACGGCACATGATGAATGTTCTTCAGACGCACGGTCTTCCCCGAAGTAAACTTCAGATCGATCGTACCAACACCTCGAATGATGGCATGTGACCAGTTCCCCATCAGCACGGGAGAAGTCCCTGTGGCCTGGTAAGAAGAAAACATGGAGGCGTCAGCACAAACATGTACATTGGCACCGGTGTCAATTAACCAATCAGGGGATTGAAATACTGAAAGGATGGTAGGAAAAATACCGTACCCTGATTTCTTCATATCAGTATCACCGATGACAACATTAGCGGACTTGCCGCCCTTCTCATGTTTGCGCTCCTCAAAGCGGTTAGGACACTTCGGAGCCCAGTGATTAGGATCACCGCAGACATGGCAAAGTCCCTTCCCCTTCTTATGAGAATTCTTCTTGAAGTTGGTAGAATGTGATGCCTTGTTCTTTGTATCAAACTTGCATTTCCCCTGAGTTTTGTTCTTTTTGTTTTTGAACTTATTGGGCTGGAAGTTCTTCTTTTGTACCATGTGGGCACTAGAAGCTCCCTCGGCAACTCGAGCACGTGTGTCCTTTGCTCTCGCCTTCTCTTCAACATCAAGAGTACCAATGAGATCCGCAACGGAAAACTCCTGTCTCTTGTGTTTCAGGGAGCACACTTGAAGTGCTCAAGTTCTTTTGCGAGCGACTGTATCTTATGAGCCTGCTGTACAACAGAGCACTCATCAGTCATCTTGTAGTCATAGAATTGCTCCATGACGTACAACTCGCTACCGGCGTCCGAGGCACCAAACTTGGCCTCGAGCGCAGCCCACATGTCCGTGCCATTGTCAAACGACATATACGAATCCACAATGGAATCATCAAGAACACCCACAAGAGCGCCTTTAAAGAGAGTATCGATCTTCTCAAAAGCTTCCAGCTGTGCTGGATTAAGATCGCCCTCAGGCTTGCCCTTAATGGCATCATAGCAGCCCATGGTCCAACAGAAGGTAGTGCAACACACGATAAAGTTGCACATTAGCTCCACCTCGTACCTCATGCTCACCTGGACCAACTACATCGAGTGGGCAATCCTAATTCACATGAAGATGGAGGCTCAAGGGATCTATGATCCGAGCCTGCGGAGAGGAATGCGTTGGCAGCAACCTTGCATGAAGTCCCGCCGGAGATTTTTAGCATCATTGCTACCAAGGACAATGTCGAGGAGACGAGGATTTTTGAAACACCATGCGCACGATGGTCGCCAACGTCAAGCGTGCTTGGCAGGCCAAGGCACATATATTGTGCCAGGACTACGAGACTGGCATTCAAGGTTGGTGAGTCTATTAAGGATTTCGCTCTGTGACTTTCCGGGATCGTCACTAATCAGTATGTGCTCGAAGACGAGGTTCATGACGAGTGTGTGGTGAAAAGTAACTGGGCGCCGTACCGGTGGGGTATGCTCAAGTGGCCATCTCCATCGTAACGCTCATCGACCTGAGCGTGTTCTCGATTGTGGAGCTCAGAGGAAGGTTGCTCGCCTTCGAGGAACACTTCACCGCGAGAAGCGACGGGCCGGCACCACATTGTGGCTCCTCAAGGACACTACGGAAGCGCGAGGGCTCGTCCAGCGGCGGCGGCAAACCAGGCTGGAAGGGCAAGGCTAACACCCATTGTCGATTGGCCAAAGTCCGCGGCAAAACTGGCAACGGACGTGACAGCTGCGGCAAGCTACAACTGGGGCATCGAGGGCCACTGGGCCCTGGAGTGCCGTAAGCCATTGTATGGCCAGGCCAACCTCGTGCAAGGTTAGGAGGAACCCCCCCCCCCCCCCCCCCCCCCCCCCCCCCCCCAAAGACTTCTGCTGGCGATGGCCGACGAGATCACTGTGGCACCCAACATCCTCCTTCCCCTTAGACAACGCTTCTTTGCTTGCCAAGCAGCAGCGCTGTGCATGTAAATGGAACGAGTCATGCTTGGCCTGGAGGTAGGGAAAGCAAGCCATGTGGTTGAGAAAGTACCAGAAGAGATAAGAGGATCAACCAAAACAATGTAAGAAAACGGTGGTGGGGAGAGACGAGAGGGGGGTGAGGGGGCCGCGGGACGCGTGTCACGCCCACGAGGCGGCTAGCGGGCTTGGTGTTCTCAACCGGTTGATTTAAATCATTTCCCAATTCCAAAATAATATCAACAGTTACCATATTCTGCATCGAAGTCTCTCAACGGAAACAGGTTTCCTCTTCTGCTCACTTGGATGTTGTCGTTGCTAATCAATCTCCACTATATCCAGTTCCGGAGCCGGGTTCACCAAAATGGGTGTACAGAGATCAAGATTTGGCACCTACCAGCAATCATGATCTTAATACCCTGTTTGGCTTACCCTTCTCAAAGCTAAATACTTCCCTTCCTCGAGCCTTATGTTTGCGCCCTCTTCTAGTGGTTCTCAATTTTGGCGTCAACTTGTTAATATTAGACCGATCTTCCGGTCTCTTGTGAAGTTCGTAGTTCGAGACGGTAAGTCTACTCGTTTTTGGTTAGATTGGTGGGTAGGGGACACCTGGCTGGCGGTGGCCTATCCGACTCTGTTTTCTTTTTGTGCTGATCCCGAGATCTCTATCTTTGAGCTCTCGGCTCAGGGTTGGGTTTTAGATTTTCGGCGTTCTCTTTCCCTTGTGGAGTTGGAAGACTGGCAGCGCCTTACTCCCTGCTTCCCCTTGCTCTCGGAGGAAGAGGACTCCGTTGTTTGGCCCCATTCCTCCTCGGGGCGTTTTTCTGTTAAATCGGCGTATTCTAAACTTGTCTCTGGCCGTCGCACTGATAAGTTTAAGTACATTTGGTCTGCCTGCATTCCTCCCAAAATTAAAATCTTCCTTTGGCAAGCTCTTCGTGGTAAACTCCCTGCGGTTGATCAGATTAAGAAGGGAACGGGCCGGGCTCTGACAGGTGCCAGCTTTGTGGTGCTATTGAGGATACCGAGCATATCTTTTTTCACTGCTCTCTGGCTAAATTCATTTGGAGTTGCATTAGACTTTGGCTTCCTGTTAATTGGAACCCCTCTTCTTTTGAGGATCTACGTCGTTGTATTAATTCGCTAGCAGGCCGGTCTAAGCGGGTCTTCATGGTGGGCTGGGCTGCGATTTGTTGGTCGCTATGGACTACTAGAAATAAGGTCACTATTGAACACATTTTTCCAGCTAACCCAGTGAGTTGCTTATTTAAAGTCAATGTCTTTTTGCAGCAGTGGAGATCATTGACTAAGGAAGGGGACCTAGAGGCTTTCGACGATATGCTATCTAAAATGAAATCTACGGCTTCTTCACTGCTGCGGCGCTCCAGGAGGTCGGATCCCAAAGTGGTTTGGCTGCTCGTTGTGCTGGCTTGCGCGCCATGTTAGGCTGGATGCCTTGTACCCGTACTTCTTAGGCTTATTCTGGTAAACGTATGTGATGTTATGTGTTGGTGTTTGACTCTGCCTGGTGGCTTTATTTGTAAAGTCGGACGCTCGCCTTTTCTCTAAAAAAAGATCATAATACCTAAAGAAGGGATACAAATACACAGGAAATTGGAACTCAAAATTTATGT
This sequence comes from Triticum aestivum, assembly GCF_018294505.1. NCBI lineage: Eukaryota > Viridiplantae > Streptophyta > Magnoliopsida > Poales > Poaceae > Triticum > Triticum aestivum. The sequence goes on from NC_057801.1 coordinate 798,329,567, forward strand.
AGCTTGAGTACATCTTGATGCACGTTCAGAAAAAGAATAGACCAAGAAAGGGTCCTCTTGCCACTCTTGTGTAACCTATACGTACGGTGAAATCACGTCATTGACATACACAGGAACCCGAGGATATGATCTATCATATTGACAATATGGCTTCCAGTCGTGATATAATTGAAGTTCACTTCTGTGAGATTTTCCAACCTAGAAGATTTTGCACTAATGTTCACTTCTGTGAGAATTCAAAGAAGATTTTGCAACTGTGAGATGTGTTTGTGTAAATGCGGTCCTGCCTTTGTCATTTTATAGCGTTGGTTTGAGGTTTTCGATATGCAGCTTGCCATTGAGGTTCTTGCCCTTTATAACTTGAATGCATAGGCTCGAAGAACATCGGCATTACTGAAGAGAAAGCAAAGCATAGCTTTGGCTCAAGGCTTTCCTTTGAATCTTCGGTGTTCGATCTTGTTCATCCAAAAAATACATTGGTTTTAGGTGCCTTTTGGAGTTGGATATGATCCAATCCTTGTGATTCCGGATTATGTAAATATTTAGCCCATGAAATTTGAAATGACCTCTTTGTTAGCTAAAAGTGTTCTTACACTCTAGTAATGTTTAGTTTATGATGACCTAGCATCTAATTACCCAGCTCAAATCCATGTATCCATGTTGTGTAAAAAGGACACATGATTTTTTATTATCAAAAATAAACGAAGAAAGCATATCAAGTCTGTGGACAAATGAATGGTACTTACTCCCTTTAAAAAGATGTAATCATTTTCCGTAAAAGATATTAAATGCATTTTGGACACCACCGTTCCACTGACACGCAATTAGAGTTTGGTTATTTTGTTCGCCACGTGAGAATTTTCTAACTAGCAAACAAAGTAAATAGTGTGTACTAACAAAAATTGCAGAAGACAGGAAGGCACATTGGTGGTATGGCACCTTGCTGGGATCCTAATAATCCTGTATCGCACAAAGAGAGACTTGTAGAACAAACATAAATAAATTCATCCATCATAATTCACTGATCACAAACTATGGAACCTTCAGTCTGTTACTTAAAATATAAAAAATGCATGGTTTGTGGTGTTGTACAAATCTAGCATATTCAGTAGTACCTACATCACCAGGACTGATAAATTGTGAAGCCGTTCTAGTTTGTGAATGCTGAATTATGATTACATGTGAATAAATCTACGATAACCTTTTTGCAGTTCTCCATTTAATATTTACCTAAGCAACATTCTCCCGCACTGTGATGTAAGCATGGAAAAAGGAACCATAATCAAGCCTGAAAACATTAATTGTTGGAAAGCTTGTATGGGAAAATATAGCGGATATGTAATGCGAAGCATTTCTAAGAATGAGTTCCACTCGCGTATAGAGAAAATAAACCAAGAAAATATGCACATCTGATCATTCACAAAAAGGGCAGAAGAGCGACTCTTCGGTAGCAGGTTTAAGACTTCACTATATGTCGAAGGAGAAACAACGAATCCAATTCTCACTCTTTCGCCCAATCCCGTTCTACCTCGACGACCACTGCCCTAATGATCTATTTATATATAAAAAGTATTTGATGGGATCACTAGAAAAAAGAGAATATTTTAGAAAATCACACAATAATTAGAAAGATCTGGCCGCTTAATTCATACGAAAAGAAAACATAACTGTTGGATGGAGACTATTTTTTTTGCAACATAAATCAGTGAAAATTACCCACCAATGCCATTACATAAAATAACTTTTCAAGATAACAAAAAGAAGAAAAACTTACCTCTCTTTCCCAATAACTCACGTTCCTTCCTGATGTACAAAAAGCTCACGAGCCTTCCCAATTAAGAAAAACCCACGAGCCTTCCAGTTAAAAAAAATGACCCACGAGACCTCCCAAAAAAAATGACCCACGAGACCTGGCCTGAAAAGAAAACGCACGAGCCCTAACCTCTCGACCCTTCAAGCCGCCGCGGCTGCCGTCCTCCTCATCCTCCATCACGGTGATTTCTCCTGAGCACCACGGCACCACCGAGGAGGCATTGAAGTCACATGCTGGCCAAGCCGTTTTGATGATTCTTTTACAATCTAAGAGGATGGGCGACTATGATGACAGATGCATCCGCACAACTACGTCGGCCGTTGCCACATGGACCTCCACGGAATACCTCCGATGGGCACGCAAGTGTTCTCTCCCAGACGTCTTCTCGACTCAGCCCCTCTTGATGGACAAGCATGCATCGAACATGCTTGATCATGTGGAAGCATCTAAGATTTCCTCAGCTCTGTAGCGAGGTGGATTACAGAGGAAAAACGAGTTCACACAATGGATGCCCTCAACATGTTCGTGTTAACAGCTGTTGTAAAAAATAATCAAGGCATAGTAGTACTGTTACTTATCTGTGTTTTTGCATGATGTGTCTGTTGGTTGTAGTTCACCATCCATATCCAGCAAGAAAAAATCTTTATAGACTCAAGGTTCCAGGTATTCGTCTAGACTCAGGAGCACGTGCGTCTTCTTCTAATTTCCTCTCTCTATTCATATATAACATAAAATTGCTTCATGCATCAAGCAGTACATTGTCTTCTCAGTTATCTAATCGTCTTGCCCATCCATTACTTTCTTATGAATTATACATGTATGAGACTCCAGTAAATCAACCATCAACAACATAGAAGAGATATGCTGATAATGGGATCCATGTAACAGTAATATGTATGGAACATGTACGTATAGTGTTTTGGTCTGCACATGGATGGAGAATAAGTTTCAGTTTTAGATTGGTGCTCTCAACGTGGATATGTTGTGATCTTGTGGAAGAGTTCTATCAGTTCCAGATTGGTTCTCTAAACATGGCTTTGTTGTGGTCTTGTGAGCCTCTTGTTCTTATCTTCTTTTTAAAAGAAAAAAATTATTACTTTTATTATTATTTGTTATTATATAGTGCGATGGTTTTGGTATCCGCCCCGGCCGGCCCTCGTCATGTCTATGATTCGGATGTGGTATATTATCTTTTATAACTATTTGTTTCATTTAGTGTTTATGACAATTATGCCAACCAACGTGACATAGATGTTTTTATCTAGGAGGTATGTGAACCGGAAATTCCAACCGACCCTCTTGTTGAGAGGTTAAATTTAGTTGAAAAAGAAAACAATTACTAGAAGAAAAAATTAAAAAGAATTGAGGAGGAGAAGATGGCATTGGAGTTGCATGTTGCGGATGTCGTCGATGATCACAAGATCAAGATTGATGCAATGGGCTTGAAGATCTATTATATACTTAAAGCAAGAGTAAAACAAGCCATCACGTTCGTCCACATATATTAAATTATCTTGATCGTCAACTTTTTACATTGACGGTTAAGATTTAAAAGAAATAGTGTTACATACAAATATAATTATATACAAACAAATAGGCATGTCACGTAAAAATAGTTGGACACGTCTTTCGTCTTTCCTCGATGTCACATGTTTTTGTATTATGAATAGCCTATCCAAATCAACCAAACCTGAACGTACATTACCATGGGAAAAGTACAGCTCCGGTCAGAAAGGACTCGGTTGCCAAAGAGTTAAAAAAGCACGGCTGACATATACTGGAATCTGAGCGCCTCAAGAAAGAAGAGTCCGATTACAATACTACCGATAACGTTATCTATGATTTAGCAAAATAAACATTGGGATAGACTTTTAGCAAATTAATCAATCTAGGCTCTTTTTTTGGGGTTAACAGAAAATCTCTGGACTACTTCATTACCACTTCAGTTGTCATAACAAACGTTCTCTAGCCATGAGAATTTTTTTCTCTATCCAAATAGAAACATGAAGAGAAGTTTATTATGTACTTTCTTTTGCAGGGTTATTATGTATGTATACATGATCCCATCCTTTCTTTGGCCATGTGTACGTACATACCATGAGGGTGGGACAAACATATTAGCAATATACTTTTGTCTAATATATACTACAATAAAGTATGCCTATAATAGGATGTTAGCGGCACTAAATCAAGAATGGACAGCTTATACCCAAAATGCATGAACATCTAGGTGCAAAAAATATATTTCTATTTTTGCAAGTTTTTTAAATGAATTATGATGTGTATTCTAATTACAATGGTTGATAGTATAAAGTAATCATTTTTTCTTTAAAATATTTGTCATGAGAAGGACCACATTAAAGCATATAAAATATAGGTGCAAAAAAAAAACAAACAAATACAGCGTCCACATACAAAATCATAAAAGGAAGGACCGGTTCAACTTTAAAGAAAAAGGAAGCATCAGTTGAGAAAAGGAATCATAAGGAGACGAGGCACTCGGACTATGCTTTTCTTAAATTGAAAACCATGGACTATGCCTTTAAAAGGATTTCAGAAGCCAACGTGAGAAGAAAAAGACTGCCGCTTCCCTCGAAGGAAAGGCTAGCCGCCGCCTCCTCCTTCCTCCACAAAAAAGTTAGGGTTTCTGCCTCCCGCCGTTGCCGCCGCAGATCCGCCTCCTCTCCGATGGCCCTAGGGCCATGGGGGCGCGGTGGATCTCGGCAAGGGCCGGCGGGAGGGCTCCGTTTTTAGTCGTTTCTTTCAGTTTTGCTAGGGTTTGTGTCCCGCTCAGGAAGACGAGACGGCGGCGGCTCCCAGAAGATAGAATAAAGGTCTCCCCGCCTAGTCCCCGTTTCGGCGGCGCATCTAGCACCGTTGGTGGGCGTGTGGAGGTGTGTCTCCGGCGGATCTATCTTTGGTGGATTTGTTCGGATCTCGTCGTTGTTCGTCTACGTTCGCGTGTCTTCGGATTGGATCTTTCTGATCTACGTTATTCTTCATCTGCGGCAGTTGCTGTTCTGATGCGCTGGTCCTACTGGGCCTTAGCACGACGACTTCCCGACTGTCTACTACAACAAGTTGTGCCCGACTCCGGATGGAGGGGCGATGACGGCGGCGCGCCTTCGGCTCGCTTCAGTGCTGATAGTCGTCGCTAGGTGGTCTATGGATCTGGATGTAATTTTTATTATTTCTGGTATTCGTTGTACTGCCATGATCTTCCGCAAGACTGAGTTGCACGGTGCATACAAGGACAACGCGGGCACATCCTTAAAAAGGACACGACCTGTGACTATTCTTCTGCAGCAGTGCAGGGACACTAGCTGACCTCTGAATAAACAAATTGATGTGCTAATTCAATTTGCTTTGCTATTTTTAAACATGTATGTCCAACGTATGCTACAGTTTGGCCAACTCCCATGCATATCCAGTGTACGTCTGCATCTTATAGACTGAAAACATGTGATGTTGTGAAGTATAGATAAAAAGAACTATCCTTTTTGCGGGCACTAGAAGCAGGGCCAGGCCCACAGTGGTGCCAAAGGTGCGGCCCGCACTGGGCCCAAAATTCGGAGGAGGCCTGATATTTTTTATATAGGTATAGTAACAGTAAACGTAACTGGGCCGAGCGGCGAGCTACTAGGCCCATCGAGCCAGAGCGAGGCCATCGAGCGGACGGAGCGCTCGGACTCCTCCAGATCGCTACGAGATCAGGCGACGAGGCAGCACTCAGAAAAAAAAAGCGACGAGGGCATCGCTAATTAGCTACGTTATCTAAAAAATGCTAGATCGCTACCATAAAAAAACATTAGATCGCTACAGCCTGCAGCCCTGCAGTGTAGAAGAAACTTCGTCGTCTGAATCCACCAGAAAAGAATAACTTACATATTTCTTGCATAATCAGTGATATGCACTTTCAAAGAGATAGCAATTACTCTTTTTAGGGAAAAAGTGACAGCGATTACTCACTAAATACAACCGTGCAAATTTTATGGATGCTTCAGCCATAAGGCTTAATGCAAAACAGAATTGGCATGTTCAGAAAGAACAATGATGAGAGTGTGGAAGATATCAATGTTTTAGTATTTTTCATGGATACAAGTGAATCATGTGCAAAAGCATCTATAGACAAGGTGATGCAAATTATAAAAATACATTACCACTACTAGCGAATTGATGGTGATGGACAAAGATAACACAAAGTTTAAGTGTCACCAATATTTTTATTTACTTTTGTTAGAAAAATATTTGAAAATTGATGGAATGTGGACATCTAAAATTTTGCATAGGGGTCCACGGACCATACGTCTTATACTGTCACACTCCAAATATTACCAAGATTGTAAATTACATAACAAAATATTTTTGCAAAACTACAAGCGAGTAACAGAACTAAAATAAATAGCGGTTCACATAGAAGTAAGAGAATCATTGGATAGGCAAACCCTCACTCCATATCATAGATAAATGCATTTTTTATCATCAATTTGTATTATAATTTATGCATAAATCATGATAATTATAAGGATCAGCAAACATTCTTAAGACAGACCGATACATACGATTTCTCCCCATACAAATAATTAAAATGAGATACATGACAAAGTTTTGAAAGTTTGACACGAAGCATAACTAAAATGTCTCTTATTTGTAATATGAAGTTGTGTGTTGTTATTTGCTAACCATTTTATACAACGTGGAATTTCTTTCTAAGCATGCCAATAACTAAACATTAACAAAGATACCTCAAAGGATAACACATCTAGCCGCGCAAATGCGCGGGTCACTCCGCTAGTTAGAAAAATTAGAAAATATGTCATTCATACTGAGGCTTGGTATCATTATGTCGTTGGATCAATTGTTACCTTAGTTGTGATTATGATCGCATTTGTTGTTGCATTTAAATATTTTACATAGTTTCATTGTATGTTTTAAATAGATGCTCTAGAGAGCTATATGTTGTTCAATGAGAATTATGTATGAACTATGTATGGACTTAATGTGATGATGAACTTCTATTAATTTGGTCACTTCTCTATTCATGATGTTCTATAATGGTTTTTGACACACTTGATTATATATAATGCACGCAGATGAACCGGCAATGGAGGTACGGTGATAGACGCACCTCCGAGTACATTAAGGGCGTGCATAATTTTCTCGAAGTGGATGAGGCAAACAAGCAGAATGATTTTATGTTTTGTCCATGCCCTATATGTGGGAATACGAAGTCTTACTCTGACTCGAAAACCCTTCACATCCACCTGCTCGAGAAGGGTTTCATGCCACACTATAATGTTTGGACCAAGCATAGAGAAAGAGGGGTTATGATGGAAGACGATGAAGAAGAAGATGATGATGACAACTATCCGCCCCCTGAATACGGTGATGCTACAATGGGGGAAGCTGAAGATCAAGATGAACCAAGCGATGTGCCCGATGATGATCTTCACCGGGTCATTGTTGATGCAAAGAGACAAGCCAAAGTGAAAGGGAGAACTTGAAGTTCGATCACATGTTAGAGGATCGCAAAAAGGGTTGTACCCAAATTGCGAAGATGGAAACACAAAGCTCGGTACCACACTGGAATTGCTACAATGGAAGGTAGACAATGGTGTATCTGGCAACGGATTTGAGAAGCTACTGAAAATATTGAAGAAGAAGATTCCAAAGGATAATGAATTGCCCAAAAGTGTGTACGAAGGAAAGAAGGTTCTATGCCCTCTAGGATTGGAGGTGCAGAAGATACATGCATGCCCTAATGACTGCATCCTCTACCGCGGTGTGTACAAGGATTTGAACGCATGACCGGTATGTGGTGCATTGAGGTATAAGATCAGACGAGATGACCCTGGTGATGTTGAGGGCGAGCGCCCCAGGAAGAGGGGTTCCTGCCAAGGTGATTTGCTATGCTCCTATAATACCACGGTTGAAACGTCTGTTCAGAAATGAAGAGCATGCCAAGTTGATGCGATGGCACAAAGAGGATCGTAAGAAAGACGGGAAGTTGAGAGCACCCGCTGACGGGTCGCAGTGGAGAAAATCGAGAGAACGTGGGGGGACTTTGCAGGTGACGCAAGGAACGTATGGTTTGGTTTAAGCGCGGATGGCATTAATCCTTTTGGGGAGCAGAGCAGCAAGCATAGCACCTGGCCCGTGACTCTATGTATCTATAACCTTCCTCCTTGGTTGTGCACGGAGCGGAAGTTCATAATGATGCCAGTGATCCAAGGCCCTAAGCAACTCGGCAACGACATTGATGTGTACCTAAGGCCATTAGTTAAAGAACTTTTACGGCTGTGGAATGGAACATGTGTACGTGTGTAGGATGAGAACAACTAGGAGGAATTTGACCTATATGTGTTGCTGTTTGTAACCATCAATGATTGGTCTGCTCTCAGTAACCTTTCAGGATAGACAAACATGGGATACCACGCATGCACGCACTGTTTAGATGACACCGAAAGTATATATTTGGACAAATGCAGGAAGAATGTGTACCTGGGGCATCGTCGATTTCTTCCGACCAACCATCAATGTCGAAAGAAAGGCAAGCATTTCAAAGGTGGGGCAGATCACTAAAAGAAGCCCGCCTTCCGTACTGGTGATCACATACTTGATATGGTCAATGATTTACAAGTAATCTTTGGAAAGGGTCCTGGCGGACTATCTGATCCGAATGACGCTGAGGGACACACACCCATGTGGAAGAAGAAATCTATATTTTGGGACCTACCCTATGAGAAAGACCTAGAGGTCCGCTCTACAATCGACGTGATGCACGTGACAAAGAATCTTTGCGTGTGAAGGAAGTATGCCCTAGAGGCAATAATAAAGTTATTATTTATTTCCTTATATCATGATAAATGTTTATTATTCATGCTAGAATTGTATTAACCGGAAACATAATACATGTGTGAATACATAGACAAACAGAGTGTCACTAGTATGCCTCTACTTGACTAGCTCGTTAATCGAAGATGGTTATGTTTCCTAACCATAGACATGAGTTGTCATTTGATTAACGGGATCACATCATTAGGAGAATGATGTGATTGACTTGACCCATTCCGTTAGCTTAGCACTTGATCGTTTAGTATGTTGCTATTGCTTTCTTCATGACTTATACAAAGTTCCTACAACTATGAGATTATGCAACTCCCGTTTACCGGAGGAACACTTTGTGTGCTACCAAACGTCACAACGTAACTGGGTGATTATATAGGTACTCTACAGGTGTCTCCAAAAGTATATGTTGAGTTGGCATAATTCGAGATTAGGTTTTGTCACTCCGATTGTCGGAGAGGTATCTCTAGGCCTTCTCGGTAATACTCATCACCTAAGCCTTGCAAGCATTGTAACTAATGAGTTAGTTATGAAATGATGTATTACGGAACGAGTAAAGAGACTTGCCGGTAACGAGATTGAACTAGGTATTGGATACCGACGATCGAATCTCGGGCAAGTAACATACCGATGACAAAGGGAACAACGTATGTTGTTACGCGGTTTGACCGATAAAGATCTTCGTAGAAAATGTAGGAACCAATATGAACATTCAGGTTCCACTATTGGTTATTGACCGAGAATAGTTCTAGGTCATGTCTACGTAGTTCTCGAACCTGTAGGGTCCGCACGCTTAACGTTACAATGACAGTTTTATGAGTTTTGATGTACCGAAGTTTGTTCGGAGTCCCGGATGTGATCACGGACATGACGAGGAGTCTCAAAATGGTCGAGACATAAAGATTGATATATTGGAAGCCTATGTTTGGACTTCAGAATAGTTCCGGGTGAAATCGGGATTTTACCGGAACACCGGGGGGTTACCGGAACCCTCCCAGGGGTTAGTGGGCCTTAGTGGGCCATGAGGGAGAAGAGGAGGGCCGGCTAGGGCAGGCCGCGCGCCCCCTCCCCCCTAGTCCGAATAGGACAAGGAAGGGGGGGGGCGCCCCCCTTTCCTCTTTCCCTCCCCCCAAGTCCTAATCCAACTAGGAAAAGGGGGGGGGAGTCCTACTCCCGATGGGAGTAGGACTCCTCCGGCGCGCCTCCTCCTAGGGCCGGCCGCACCCCCCTTTGCTCCTTTATATACGGGGGTAGGGGGGAACCCTAGAACACACAAGTTGATCTACGGATCGTTCCTTAGCCGTGTGCGGTGCCCCCCTCCACCATATTCCACCTCGGTCATATCGTCGCGGAGTTTAGGCGAAGCCCTGCGCCGGTAGAGCATCATCATCGTCACCACACCGTCGTGCTGACGGAATTCATCCCCGACACCCTGCTGGATCGGAGTCCGGGGATCATCATCGAGCTGAACGTGTGCTGAACACGGAGGTTCCGTACGTTCGGTACTTGGATCGGTCGGATCGTGAAGACGTACGACTACATCAACCGCGTTGTCATAACGCTTCCGCTTTCGGTCTACGAGGGTACGTGGACACACTCTCCCCTCTCGTTGCTATGCATCACCATGATCTTGCGTGTGCGTAGGAATTTTTTTGAAATTACTACGTTCCCCAACAGTGGCATCCGAGCCTGGTTTTGTGCGTTGATGTTATATGCACGAGTAGAACACAAGTGAGTTGTGGGCGATACAAGTCATACTGCTTACCAGCATGTCATACTTTGGTTCAGCGGTATTGTGAGATGAAGCGGCCCGGACCGACATTACGCGTACGCTTACGCGAGACTGGTTTCACCGCTGCGAGCACTCGTTGCTTAAAGGTGACTGGCAGGTGTCTGTCTCTGTCACTTTAGTTGAACCGAGTGTGGCTATGCCCGGTCCTTGCGAAGGTTAAAACAGCACGAACTTAACAAACTATCATTGTGGTTTTGATGCGTAGGTAAGAACGGTTCTTGCTCAGCCCGTAGCAGCCACGTAAAACTTGCAACAACAAAGTAGAGGACGTATGACTTGTTTTTGCAGGGCATGTTGTGATGTGATATGGTCAATACGTGATGCTATATTTTATTGTATGAGATGATCATGTTTTGTAACCGAGTTATCGGCAACTGGCAGGAGCCATATGGTTGTCGCTTTATTGTATGAAATGCAAACGCCATGTAATTTCTTTACTTTATCACTAAGCGGTAGCGATAGTCGTAGAAGCAATAGTTGGCGAGACGACAACGATGCTACGATGGAGATCAAGGTGTCGCGCCGGTGACGATGGTGATCATGATGGTGCTTCGGAGATGGAGATCACAAGCACAAGATGATGATGGCCATATCATATCACTTATATTGATTGCATGTGATGTTTATCCTTTATGCATCTTATCTTGCTTTGATTGACGGTAGCATTTTAAGATGATCTCTCACTAAAAATTATCAAGAAGTGTTCTCCCTGAGTATGCACCGTTGCCAAAGTTCGTAGTGCCAAGACACCACGTGATGATCGGGTGTGATAAGCTCTACGTCCATCTACAACGGGTGCAAGCCAGTTTTGCACACGCAGAATACTCAGGTTAAACTTGACGAGCCTAGCATATGCAGATATGGCCTCAGAACACGGAGACCGAAAGGTCGAGCGTGAATCATATAGTAGATATGATCAACATAGTGATGTTCACCATTGAAAACTACTCCATCTCACGTGATGATCGGTTATGGTTTAGTTGATTTGGATCACGTGTTCACTTAGATGACTAGAGAGATGTCTGTCTAAGTGGGAGTTCTTAAATAATATGATTAATTGAACTTAAAATTATCATGAACTTAGCACCTGATAGTATTTTGCTTATCTATGTTTGTTGTAGATAGATGGCTCGTGCCGTTGTTCCGTTGAATTTTAATGCGTTCCTTGAGAAAGCAAAGTTGAAAGATGATGGTAGCAATTACACGGACTGGGTCCGTAACTTGAGGATTATCCTCATTGCTGCACAGAAGAATTACGTCCTGGAAGCACCACTGGGTGCCAGGCCTGCTGCAGGAGCAACGCCAGAAGTTGTGAACGTCTGGCAGAGCAAAGCTGATGACTACTCTATAGTTCAGTGTGCCATGATTTACGGCTTAGAACCGGGTCTTCAACGATGTTTTGAACGTCATGGAGCATATGAGATGTTCCAGGAGTTGAAGTTAATATTTCAAGCAAATGCCTGGATTGAGAGATATGAAGTCTCCAATAAGTTCTATAGCTGCAAGATGGAGGAGAATAGTTCTGTCAGTGAGCATATACTCAAAATGTCTGGGTATAATAATCACTTGATTCAACTGGGAGTTAATCTTCCGGATGATAATGTCATTGACAGAATTCTCCAATCACTGCCACCAAGCTACAAGAGCTTCGTGATGAACTATAATATGCAAGGGATGAACAAGACACTTCCCGAGCTCTTCGCAATGCTAAAAGCTGCGGAGGTACAAATCAAGAAGGAGCATCAAGTGTTGATGGTCAACAAGACCACTAGTTTCAAGAAAAAGGGCACAGGAAAGAAGAAGGGAAACTTTAAGAAGAACAGCAAGCAAGTTGCTGCTCAAGAAAAGAAACCCAAGTCTGGACCTAAGCCTGAAACTGAGTGCTTCTACAGCAAGCAAGCTGGTCACTGGAAGCGGAACTGCCCCAAGTATTTGGCGGATAAGAAGGATGGCAAGGTGAACAAAGGTATATGTGATATACATGTTATTGATGTGTACCTTACTAGAGCTCGCAGTAGCACCTGGGTATTTGATACTGGTTCTGTTGCTAATATTTGCAACTCGAAACAGGGACTACGGAATAAGCGAGTACTGGCAAAGGACGAGGTGACGATGCACATGGGAAACGGTTCCAAAGTCAATGTGATCGCGGTCGGCACGCTACCTCTACATCTACCTTCGGGATTAGTTTTAGACCTAAATAATTGTTATTTGGTGCCAGCGCTGAGCATGAACATTATATCTGGATCTTGTTTGATGCGAGACGGTTATTCATTTAAATCAGAGAATAATGGTTGTTCTATTTACACAGTAATATCTTTTATGGTCATGCACCCTTGAAGAGTGGTCTATTCTTATTGAATCTCGACAGTAGTGATACACATATTCGTAATGTCAATGACAAAAGATGCAGAGTTGATAATGATAGTGCAACTTATTTGTGGCACTGCCGTTTAGGTCATATCGGTGTAAAGCACATGAAGAAACTCCATACAGATGGACTTTTGGAACCACTTGATTATGAATCACTTGGTACTTGCGAACCGTGCCTCATGGGCAAGATGACTAAAACACCGTTCTCCGGTTGTATGGAGAGAGCAACAGATTTGTTGGAAATCATACATACAGATGTATGTGGTCCGATGAATGTTGAAGCTCGTGGCGGATATCGTTATTTTCTCACGTTCACAGATGATTTAAGCAGATACGGGTATATCTTCTTAATGAAGCATAAATCTGAAACATTTGAAAAGTTCAAAGAATTTCAGAGTGAAGTTGAAAATCATCGTAACAAGAAAATAAAGTTTCTACGATCTGATCGTGGAGGAGAATATTTGAGTTACGAGTTTGGTCTACATTTGAAACAATGCGGAATAGTTTCGCAACTCACGCCACCTGGAACACCACAGTGTAATGGTGTGTCTGAACATCGTAATCATACTTTACTAGATATGGTGCGATCTGTGATGTCTCTTACCGATTTACCACTATCATTTTGGGGTTATGCTTTAGAGACGACCGCATTCACGTTAAATAGGGCACCATCAAAATCCATTGAGACGACACCTTATGAACTATGGTTTGGCAAGAAACCAAAGTTGTCGTTTCTGAAAGTTTGGGGTTGCGATGCTTATGTGAAAAAGCTTCAACCTGATAAGCTTGAACCCAAATCGGAAAAATGTGTCTTCATAGGATACCAAAAGGAGAAAATTGGGTATACCTTCTAACACAGATCCGAAGGCAAGACATTCGTTTCCAAGAATGGATCCTTTCTAGAGAAGGAGTTTCTCTCGAAAGAAGTGAGTGGGAGGAAAGTAGAACTTGATGAGGTAATAGTACCAGCTCCCTTATTGGAAAGTAGTTCATCACAGAAATCGGTTCCTGTGACACCTACACCAGTTAGTGAGGAAGTTAATGATGATGATCATGAAACTTCAGATCAAGTTGTTACTGAACTTCATAGATCAACCAGAGTAAAATCCGCACCAGAGTGGTACGGTAATCCTATTCTGGAAGTCATGCTACTAGGGCATGGTGAACCTACGAACTATGAAAAAGCGATGGTGAGCCCAGATTCCACAAAATGGCTTGAAGCCATGAAATCTGAGATGGGATCCATGTATGAGAACAAAGTGTGGACTTTGGTTGACTTGCCCGATGGTCGGCAAGTGTCGGTGTCCAAACCGGCGGATCTCGGGTAGGGGGTCCCGAACTGTGCGTCTAGGCGGATGGTAACAGGAGACAAGGGACACGATGTTTGACCCAGGTTCGGGCCCTCTTGATGGAGGTAAAACCCTACGTCCTGCTTGATTGATATTGATATTGTGGATGTTTACAAGAGTGGATCTAGCACGAGATCAAGGAGGCTAAACCCTAGAAGCTAGCCTATGGTATGATTGTAATGGTTGTTGTTGTTGTGTCCTACGGACTAGAGCCATCCGGTTTATATAGACACCGGAGAGGGCTAGGGTTACATAGAGTCGGTTACAATGGTAGGATATCTACATGTTCGTATCGCCAAGCTTGCCTTCCACGCCAAGGAAAGTCCCATCCAGACACGGGACGAAGTCTTCAATCTTGTATCTTCATAGTCTTGGAGTCCGATCGATGATGATAGTCCGGCCGATGATAGTAATCCTGCTATCCGGACACCCCCTAATCCAGGACTCCCTCAGTAGCCCCTGAACCAGGCTGCAATGACGATAAGTCCGGCGCGTATATTGCTTGGCATTGCAAGGCGGGTTCCTCCTCCGAATGATAGAAGATTGTGAACACCAGGATAGTGTCCGGCTCTGCAAAATAAATTCCACATTCCACCGTAGAGAGAATAATATATACACAAGTTCAATGTGCTGACGTTTTTTTGCGGCATGACGTCACGCCACTACCAAGCCATTACTTGAATCGTTTTTCACTCTACCACCTTAGCGCATTTAGCGAAGTGGCTTCCTTGTCACGTCTTGTCAAAGCAGAGATCATGTTCCCCCTTAATCCGGGATTCTCATCAATAAAGACATGGGTAACCCAACCGCGCCATTGATGGTGACGCTTGGGGGATAAGCGAGTTTTAATAGGCCGGTGGGGGACGCGTAGGCTTCGCCCGCCCATATAAGGGATAAGGATTCATCTTTTCACCTACGCCTTCTTCCGCCTTTGCTTATCCATCTCCGCGCACTCGAGCTCCAGCGCCCAAGCCCGCACATCTCGTCTCAACCTTCCCCAGTCATGTCTGGAGAGGGAGGCAAGTGGATGACCTCCTCCGTTACGGAGGAGCACATCGAAACACTGCGCAGCGCCGGCTACCTGTCCGGCGACATCGCGCACCGGCTGCCCGACGAGGGGCAGCTCATCCCCACCCCCAGGCCCCATGAGAGGGTCGTTTTTCTTCCCCACTTCCTCCGCGGACTGGGTTTTCCACTTCACCCCTTTGTCTGGGGGCTCATGTTCTACTACGGCCTGGATTTCCATGATCTAGCGCCGAACTTCATCCTCAACATCTCGGCGTTTATCATCGTGTGCGAGGCCTTCCTCTGCGTCCGGCCCCACTTCGGCTTGTGGATCAAGACCTTCAATGTCAAGCCGAAGGTAGTGAAGGGCACTCAAGCGGAGTGCGGAGGCGCCATGTTGGGCAAGATGCCCAATGTCCTTTGGTTCGGAGGGGCCTTCGTGGAATCCGTTAAGGGGTGGCAATCGGGGTGGTTCTATATCACCGAGCCGCGCGACCCTAAGTGGGCGGCGGCCCCCGAGTTCAGATCTGGTATCCCCACGCAGCTCACCTCCTGGAAAGAGAAGGGCTTGCTGTGGGGTAGTTCGGAGGAGCTGACGGGACTCCAAGCCTGCATCCAGAAGCTGGTGAAGAAGCTCAGGCTGGTTAACGTGGTCCAAGTCATGCTTGTCCACCGGATTCTCCCATGCCAAGAGCAGGCATTCAATCTGTGGGAGTTCAATCCGGAACAGCATCAGGCGCTGAGCGGGCTCTTCGACACGACGTACGAAGGCGCCTGGAGGGTGCTGTTTAAGGGCGCTGAAGCCCCCGCATCCGCGACTGAAGATCGCGGATTTCGCTCGTAGCGCCAAGCCAACAAGGTAAGTGATTCTACCCCTTTACGTGACACTTGCTTTTCATAGTTTGACATGCAGGTTTTAATTTCCCCTTTTCCTTTGCCAGGACTGGATGAGGAAGGCGGAGCAGATTATCTGCCCGGCTCGTGTGCCAGAAAACCCAGTAGACGCCCGTCTAGCGAGGTTGTTGGTTCCGGCACCGCACGTGGTGCCGGAGAAGAAGGCCAAGAAGGAGGCCACGGGTGCTCGAAAGAGTTCCCGTTTTCAGGTGTCCGACGACTCCGGGGCGGACTCCTCCCCCGAAAACAAGGAGGAGAAAGAGGACTCTCTCCCAGAGGAGGGAGAGAGGAAGAGGAAGGCTTCCCCAACAGGGGAGGCCGAAGGGTCCAAGAGGGGAAGGACTATTCCCCCGGACAGCTCCGCCAACATCAACGTTGGCGAGGAAGAATGGCCTTCAAGGGCCAGGCCTCCAGCGAGATTGTATGTATCCGGATTCCTGAGTCATTTATAATTTCTTTTTCTGTGTCACATAGTGTCATTCTGATGTCGCATGCTGCCTGTAGTCCGGCCAATGATGATCTCCCCGCTTCATCGAGCGGGTCGTTGGCTCCGTCGGATGTAGACTCCATCTCGACCGCCTCCACCCCTCGCGACACTGAGGACGCCTAGGTGGGATCCCAAGAAGGGACCCATCAGGGGGAGGCTCCGGAGGCGCCACAAGGCATCCTCCCTGACTTTGCGCCGGACTCCATATCAGAACCCGCAGTGGTTCCGGAGTCCGGCCGGCGGCCCCTTCGCACGAAGGGCAAGACCGTGACGCCGGAGGCTTCCGTCCAACCAGAGGCGCCGGACAATTTGTTGGAGGTGCTCCAGAGCGCTTCCATCGAGGAAGAACACCGCACTATTATGAGTGCGGTGATTCAGAAGGTACAACTCGCGAAGAGCGGGCTGACCGAAGCCTGCAGTAGCCTTCTATCAGGCTTTGAGGTAAGAAGTTAAAAATATGCAATGTAATACCGCATAGACAGTAGCCCCTGATGCTCGGTTCGGTGTTCGGAAAGAAAAGCCGGACCGAGGATCTGAAAAAAAAAAGATATACGCAGGGTTGCTAAAAAATTATGTCAATATGGGATGCAGGCTGCGCTGCTGACCTCTGCCGCACTGACTGCAGAGGTCGGTGCTTTGAAGCAGGAGCTCGAGCGGTCCGAGCAAGAGCTCGGCCGCGCCAAGAAGCAGCTCCAGGACAAAGAAGGTGAGTAACACCACTTTGAACTTGTACCTTACAGAAAAGGATTTAGGTTGCAACAAAAAATAACAAGGATAACATGGGTACTGCAGGGGCCACGAACGAGGTGGCGACCGTGAAGGAGGCCGTGTCTGCAGCCGAACGCAATGCGGCCGCGGAACGGGAAGAGCAAGAAAAGCAGGAGGCGCGGGTGGCGGTGGTTCAGCAAGAGCTCCAGGCTCTCATGGAAAAGCATGAGAGTTTGGAGCGTGAATCGAAGACTCGAGAGTCCGAGCTTGCCTCGGCTCTCGAAAGTGCCAATACTGCCAAGGCTGATGCCCATAAGTCCCTTCAGGAGATTGAGTTGGTGAGGAAGATAGCGGCGGGTAAGGCATTTTTCATGCAAAGCAAGCATGTTAATGTAAATTACGTGTTACTTACCCGAATTCGGAGCTCTCCAGGGGCGTTTGCAGATCTGCCTCGCAGTGTGTCTGATGCCGCCGCATTCTACCGAGCCGAGGAGGGGAGCTCAACAGAGAAGGTCTTCTGGTCTCAGTATGCTGAGGCCGGCCATCCGGTGCCCCCTAGCGACCAGCTGAAGCAGCTGGTCGAGCTCCACAAGGTGGCCGAGCAGGCCATGAAGGGCCTCATAGTCCGGCTGTGGCCTGGAGAGGCCATGCCTGGGAGCTACTTCGGTCTTGTGCGACGGTTGGTGGATGCGTGCCCCTGGGTGGAGGTTATCAAGCGCTCCGCCTGTATTGAAGGTGCTCGTCGGGCCCTTGCCCGCGCAAAGGTGCATTGGGGCAAGCTGGATGCGGAGAAGCTAATCACTGACGCGCCACCAGCGGGCAAGGAATATCGTACGCCCGAAGATGTACTATAAGACTGTCCTGAAGGGTGCCCGCAAGATTGCGGATGAGTGCCCCAGGGATGTAATTATTGAGTAAATTCGCAATGTGTTATCCTGTGCGCTGAAAACTTTGTTCATATGCGCTAAGCAACGCTTGTTAATTTAAAATATTACCTTCTGTGCGGCCGTTTATTAAATCTGAGAGATGGCAAGTCGTCGGCTTCAGCCCCCATGCCACGAGTGCTGGGGTGTTCGGGATAAACTTGAGCACTCTTGTTCCCATTTTTGGGTCCATCTAGGGAGGCGCTCAACACAACGAACAAGGCAACCGGACTTATAGTGCTTGAACACTCTCACTTAGCCATAGAATTCTATAATTTTAAATTTCAGCGAAGCCCCTAGTATTCGGAAGACCGAATTAGGGGCGCTATCCACGCCTTCGTCGGACATTATCCAGAACTTCGCTCGAAGCGGCGTAGGTCTTTAAGGACCCGAAAGGACCTCTCGAACAGCGACCAGTCTCTCGCCTTATCATGGCAGTCAATTTTAGCTTTCTCCACTGTGGTGTTAACCCGGCTCAACCGGGGCGCAATCGCAGTGGTTCTCCCAGTGCTTCCTTAGCCGATAGAACGGAACGTAAGGTGCCAAACATGGGAGCCGGGCAAACCCAACTATTGACCCAAGATATGATTCGGAGCCGATTCATATAATGCTATAAGTTCGGGGTGCCGCACTTGTGGAAGTGTTCGGACTTTATCACACCATAATGCGGGGAACATAAGCCCCTGGTGTATTTGGCTGTACCAAAATGTACGGATGCAACATGTCGTAAATGAACATATATATATATATAAGGTAATGCAATTATGGGCAAAAAGTGCTGCATTTTATTCTAGAAGATCTGCTATGAATGCGGAATGATACAAATAGTGCAGAAAGCAAGGGATTGGACGAATTAAAGGCGTCTCCCTCCAGGGGTAGGCCGCGGAATGGTGTATTTAACAAATTTAATGGTCGTAATGGAGACCACCTGAGTGTTCGTCACGGCCTTTGTCCCTCCCTGACTGTTGCATCATGAGTTCGGCAGGTTCGCCGCCGGAGTTCTGTATAAAAAAGAGAGAAATAAAAGATAAAAAAAGCGACACACTTGGGAGCCCCTCGTATGGTCGAACCGCACTCTGGGTCTGTTGTGGTTGTGCCTCTCCCCCTATGCCCATGGTATCTCCAGGGCGTAATTATGTACGCGGATAGTTTGTCTTACAATTGAGCGAGGGCTGGGGTTGAGGCCGCATTGCTACGCGTGCTCGGAATGTGCCAGGTGGTCTTGGTTGATGTTGCTCCGGGCGCGTTTGGCCGTGTCCGGTCGTTTAACGGCCGGACTCGAAAATTGCCTTAAAAGGCTGCTCTGTACTTCTGCCGCGAGAGCCGCTGTATGTTCCTCCGTTCGGAGGGAGTGTTCCGTGTTTCCATTGACCATGATGACTCCACGAGGGCCTGGCATCTTGAGCTTAAGGTATGCATAATGCGGCACCGCGTTGAATTTTGCGAACGCGGTTCGTCCGAGCAGAGCGTGATAGCCACTGCAGAACGGGACTATGTCGAAGATTAACTCCTCGCTTCGGAAATTATCCGGGGATCCGAAGACCACTTCCAGTGTGACTGAGCCTGTACAACTGGCCTCGACACCTGGTATGACGCCTTTGAAGGTTGTCTTTGTAGGTTTAATCCTTGAAGGGTCTATGCCCATCTTGCGCACTGTATCCTGATAAAGCAGGTTCAGGCTACTGCCGCCGTCCATCAGGACTCTCGTGAGGTGAAATCCATCGACGATTGGGTCTAAAACCAATGCGGCGAATCCGCCATGGCGGATACTGGTCGGATGGTCTCTTCGATCGAAAGTGATCGGGCAAGAGGACCATGGGTTGAATTTTGGGGCGACTGGCTCCATCGCGTATACGTCCCTTAGTGCACGCTTCCGCTCCCTCTTGGGATATGCGTTGCGTATATCATGTTTACCGTCCGAACTTGAGGGGGGAATCCCTTTTGTCCTCTGTTGTTCGGCGGCCGGGTCTCTTCCTCGTCATCGCTGTGTAGCCCCTTGTCATTGTTTTCGGCTATTAATTTGCCTGCCTGCTTGAATACCCAACAATCTCTGTTGGTGTGGTTAGCTGGCTTTTCGGGGGTTCCATGTATTTGACAGGAGCGGTCGAGTATTCGGTCCAAATGGGACGGGCCCGGAGTGGTTCTTTTGAATGGCTTCTTCCGTTGACCGGGCTTGGAGCCTCGGAATCCGGCGTTGACTGCCGTATCCTCATTGCTGTCGCCGTTAATGCGGCGTTTGTTTTTGTTTTGACGCGACCTGCCATTGCGGTCCTTGGTATCCGGACTGCCAGCGTTTTTGCTGAGGTTGTTGCTACGAGCTAGCCAGCTATCCTCTCCCGCACAGAAGCGGGTCATGAGTGATGTGAGGGCTGCCATGGATTTCGGCTTTTCCTGTCCTAGGTGCCGGGCCAGCCACTCGTCGCGGATGTTATGTTTGAAGGCAGCGAGGGCCTCTGCATCCGGACAGTCGACGATTTGATTTTTCTTTGTTAAGAACCGTGTCCAGAATTGCCTGGCCGATTCGTCTGGCTGCTGGATTATGTGGCTTAGGTCATCTGCGTCCGGTGGTCGCACATACGTGCCCTAGAAGTTGTCGAGGAATGCGGCTTCCAAGTCTTCCCAGCATCCAATTGACTCTGCGGGCAGGCTGTTAAGCCAATGCCGAGCTGGTCCTTTAAGCTTGAGCGGGAGATATTTGATGGCGTGAAGATCGTCGCCGCGGGCCATATGTATATGGAGGAGATAATCCTCAATCCAAACCGCGGGGTCTGTTGTGCCATCGTAGGATTCGATATTAACGGGTTTAAACCCTTCAGGGATTTGATGATCCATTACTTCGTCAGTGAAGCATAGTGGGTGTGCGGTGCCTCTGTATTGAGCAATATCGCGACATAGCTCGATAGAGCGTTGTCTGCTGTGTTCGGCCCGGCCGGAGTAGTTGTATCCGGCGCGACGGTATTCGTCGTGGGTCTTGGGGCGCCCACGTGATCCATAGATAGATCTGGATTGTCTTGCCTTGTCCTCCAATATATCCCGCAAGTCTGGCGCGTTCCCCCGTGGCTTCATGCTTTTTGAGCGATGCCGGGGTACGGTTTTGGTGGAGGGCTTGCACGCCTCTCTGTCGCGGCCACGAGGTGGTCGGTCTGCCGTATTGTGCTCTGGTGATGCAGGTTTGTACACTTCCTCCTCTAGTCGGGGGAGCAACTTGCGTTTTGGGTAACTTTTGGAGGGGCGTTCGAGTTCATACTCTTCGGCCGCGAGGACCTCGGTCCATCTGTCGGCCAGTAGGTCTTGATCAGCTTGAAGCTGTTGCTGCTTTTTCTTTAGGCTGTTTGCCGTGGCCATTAGCCTGCGTCCGAAACGCTCTTGTTCGACGGGATCCTCAGGCACGACGAATTCGTCGTCGTCGAGGCTTGCCTCGTCTCCGGAGGGAGGTAAGTAATTATCATCCTCGACCTCTTCGTCTGCCGCCCTCTCGTGAGAGCTTGCTTCTGCCTCCTCCTGCGCTGGATCGTGCTGGAGGGGGTTGTCTTCGGCACTTTCTGGGGTGTTATTATCTCCTGTGCCGGAATCTCCATTCTTGCTACGGAGGGATTTAGAGCGGCGCCGCTGACGTTGGCGCTTGGGCTGTTTCTTTAAGGAATCGGCCTCCGTTGCTTCTTCGCTGTCCCCATCTTTTGGGGTGTCCACCATGTATATGTCGTATGACGAGGTGGTCTTCCAGTGTCCGGTAGGCACTGGTTCTTGATAGTCTCCGGCATCGTCGTCCATAACGTCGATGTCTTCGGAGTCGTAGTCGAGTACGTCGGTTAGATCGTCGACGGTGGCTACGAAGTGGGTGGTGGGTGGGTTCTGAATTTCTTTGTCGTCCACATCCCAACCATCCTGGCCGTAGTTCGGCCAGGGCTCTCCGGATAGCGAGAGATGCTTCAGCTAATTTAAGATATCGCCGAAGGGTGAGTGCTGAAAGATGTCCGCAGCGGTGAATTCCATGATCGGCGCCAGATCGGATTCGACTGGCAGGGGCACAGGAGGTTCGGAGTCCGGCAGGGAGTCCGGCACCTCGGAGTCATGAGCTTTATGTGGGACAAGGTAAGTGTTCGGCTCCATCGCTGTAGAAGTTGCTGCTCCCGAGGCGGTGTCCAGCCATCCGTCCTCGATCTAAGCGATCCGCTACGGACTATGGGTCGGAGCGGATTCGTGTGCGGCCTCCAAGGTGCTATCCGGCGGCAGAGTTAGGCCGTGCCCATCATGACAGCGCGGCACGCTCGGCTGTGGCTCGGATCCATCGAAGATCAAGTCCCCGTGGACATCGGCCATGAAGTTTATGCTTCCAAACCAGACCTGACAGCCAGGGGCGTAGCTTTCGATCTGCTCCAGATGGCCAAGTGAGTTGGCTCGCAGTGCGAAGCCGCTGAATACAAAGATCTGTCCGGGGACAAAAGTCTCACCCAGGACTGCGTCGTTGTCGATTGAAGAGGCCATCAAGCCTATCGGTGACGACACGGAGGAACTCTCAATGAAAGAACCAATGTCGGTGTCAAAACCGGCGGATCTCGGGTAGGGGGTCCCGAACTGTGCGTCTAGGCGGATGGTAACAGGAGACAAGGGACACGATGTTTTACCCAGGTTTGGGCCTTCTTGATGGAGGTAAAACCCTACGTCCTGCTTGATTGATATTGATATTGTGGATGTTTACAAGAGTGGATCTACCACGAGATCAAGGTGGCTAAACCCTAGAAGCTAGCCTATGGTATGATTGTAATGGTTGTTATTGTTGTGTCCTACGGACTAGAGCCATCCGGTTTATATAGACACCGGAGAGGGCTAGGGTTACATAGAGTCGGTTACAATGGTAGGAGACTACATATCCGTATCGCCAAGCTTGCCTTCCACGCCAAGGAAAGTCCCATCCGGACACGGGACGAAGTCTTCAATCTTGTATCTTCATAGTCTTGGAGTCCGGTCGATGATGATAGTCTGGCTGATGATAGTAATCCGGCTATCCGGACACCCCCTAATCCAGGACTCCCTCAGCAAGCAATAGAGAATAAATGGATTTTCAAGAAGAAGACTGACACTGACGGTAATGTTACTGTTTACAAAGCTCGACTTGTTGCAAAAGGTTTTCGACAAGTTCAAGGAGTTGACTATGATGAGACCTTCTCACCCGTAGCGATGCTTAAGTCTGTCTGAATCATGTTAGCAATCGCCGCATTTTAGGATTATGAAATATGGCAGATGGATGTCAAAACTGCATTTCTGAATGGATTTCTGGAAGAACAGTTGTATATGATGCAACCGGAAGGTTTTGTCGATCCTAAGGGAGCTAACAAAGTGTGCAAGCTCCAACGATCAATCTATGGTCTGGTGCAAGCCTCTCGGAGTTGGAATAAACGCTTTGATAGTGTGATCAAAGCATATGGTTTTATACAGACTTTTGGAGAAGCCTGTATTTACAAGAAAGTGAGTGGGAGCTCTGTAGCATTTCTAATATTATATGTGGACGACATATTATTTATTGGAAATGATATAGAATTTCTGGATAGCATAAAAGGATACTTGAATAAAAGTTTTTCAATGAAGGACCTCAGTGAAGCTGCTTACATATTGGGCATCAAGATCTATAGAGATAGATCAAGACGCTTGATTGGACTTTCACAATGCACATACCTTGATAAAGTCTTGAAAAAGTTCAATATGGATCAGGCAAAGAAAGGGTTCTTGCCTGTATTACAAGGTGTAAGATTGAGTCAGACTCAATGCCCGACCACTGCAGAAGATAGAGAGAAAATCAAAGGAGTTCCCTATGCTTCAGCCATAGGCTCTATCATGTATGCAATGCTGTGTACCAGACCTGATGTGTGCCTTGCTATTAGCTTAGCAGGGAGGTACCAAAGTAATCCAGGAGTGGATCACTGGACAGCGGTCAAGAATATCCTGAAATACCTGAAAAGGACTAAGGATATGTTTCTCTTTTATGGAGGTGACAAAGAGCTTGCCGTAAAGGGTTACGTCGATGCAAGCTTTGACACTGATCCGGACGATTCTAAATCGCAAACCGGATACGTATTTTTATTAAACGGTGGAGCTGTAAGTTGGTGCAGTTCTAAACAAAGCGTTGTGGCGGGATCTACATGTGAAGCGGAGTACATAGCTGCTTCGGAAGCAGCAAATGAAGGAGTCTGGATGAAGGAGTTCATTTCCGATCTAGGTGTTATACCTAGTGCATCGGGACTAATGAAGATCTTCCGTGACAATACTGGTGCAATTGCCTTGGCAAAGGAATCCAGATTTCACAAGAGGACCAAACACATCAAGAGACGCTTCAATTCCATTCGGGACCAAGTCCAAGTGGGAGACATAGAGATTTGCAAGATACATACGGATCTTAATGTTGCAGACCCATTGACTAAGCCTCTCTCACGAGCAAAACATGATCAGCACCAAGACTCCATGGGTGTTAGAACCATTACTGTGTAATCTAGATTATTGACTCTAGTGCAAGTGGGAGACTGAAGGAAATATGCCCTAGAGGCAATAATAAAGTTATTATTTATTTCCTTATATCATGATAAATGTTTATTATTCATGCTAGAATTGTATTAACCAGAAACATAATACATGTGTGAATACATAGACAAACAGAGTGTCACTAGTATGCCTCTACTTGACTAGCTCGTTAATCGAAGATGGTTATGTTTCCTAACCATAGACATGAGTTGTCATTTGATTAACGGGATCACATCATTAGGAGAATGATGTGATTGACTTGACCCATTCCGTTAGCTTAGCACTTGATCATTTAGTATGTTGCTATTGCTTTCTTCATGACTTATACAAAGTTCCTGCAACTATGAGATTATGCAACTCCCGTTTACAGGAGGAACACTTTGTGTGCTACCAAACGTCACAACGTAACTGGGTGATTATAAAGGTACTCTACAGGTGTCTCCAAAAGTATATGTTGAGTTGGCATAATTCGAGATTAGGTTTTGTCACTCCGATTGTCGGAGAGGTATCTCTGGGCCTTCTCGGTAATACTCATCACCTAAGCCTTGCAAGCATTGTAACTAATGAGTTAGTTATGAAATGATGTATTACGGAACGAGTAAAGAGACTTGCCGGTAACGATATTGAACTAGGTATTGGATACCGACGATCGAATCTCGGGCAAGTAACATACCGATGACAAAGGGAACAACGTATGTTGTTACACGGTTTGACCGATAAAGATCTTCGAAGAAAATGTAGGAACCAATATGAACATCCAGGTTCCACTATTGGTTATTGACCGAGAATAGTTCTAGGTCATGTCTACATAGTTCTCGAACCCGTAGGGTCCGCACGCTTAACGTTACGATGACAGTTTTATGAGTTTTGATGTACCGAAGTTTGTTCGGAGTCCCGGATGTGATCACGGACATGACGAGGAGTCTCGAAATGGTCGAGACATAAAGATTTATATATTGGAAGCCTATGTTTGGACTTCGGAATAGTTCCGGGTGAAATCGGGATTTTACCGGAACACCGGGGGGTTACCGGAACCCTCCTGGGGGTTAATGGGCCTTTGTGGGCCATGAGGGAGAAGAGGAGGGCCGGCCAGGGCAGGTCGCGCGCCCCCTCCCCCCCTAGTCCGAATAGGACAAGGAAGGGGGGGGGGGCGGAGCCCCCCTTTCCTCTTTCCCTCCCCCAAGTCCTAATCCAACATGGAAAAGGGGGGGAGTCCTACTCCCGGTGGGAGTAGGACTCCTCCCCCGCGCCTCCTCCTAGGGCCGGCCGCACCCCCCTTTGCTCCTTTATATACGGGGGCAGGGGGGCACCCTAGAACACACAAGTTGATCTACGGTTCGTTCCTTAGCCGTGTGCGGTGCCCCCCTCCACCATATTCCACCTCGGTCATATCGTCGCGGAGTTTAGGCGAAGCCCTGCGCCGGTAAAGCATCATCATCGTCACCATGCTGTCGTGCTGACGGAACTCATCCCCGACACCCTGCTGGATCGGAGTCCGGGGATCATCATCGAGCTGAACGTGTGCTGAACACAGAGGTGCCGTACGTTCGGTACTTGGATCGGTAGGATCGTGAAGACGTACGACTACATCAACCGCGTTCTCATAACGCTTCCGCTTTCGGTCTATGAGGGTACGTGGACACACTCTCCCCTCTCGTTGCTATGCATCATCATGATCTTGTGTGTGCGCAGGAATTTTTTTGAAATTACTGCGTTCCTCAACAGCGTGAACCTGCTAGGCTTCTTGGGTGTGTATGGGAAGACAAAAGATACACCAAAGGCACGGGAGGATTAGAAATGTGTGCACGAAAAATACGTCATGCATCGAAAGCACTATGAAGGTCCTGCCAGCTACGCTCTTACCAAAGAAGAGAAGGAAATCTTCTTTGAATGCCTGCTCAGTATGAGGGTCTCCTCTGGCTTCTCGTCCAATATAAAGGGAATAATAAATATCCCAGAGAAAATGTTCCGGAACCTAAAGTCTCATGACGTCCACGTGATTATGATGCAACTGCCAGAAAATGTTCGATTAGCCATTGTGAAGCTATGTGCATTCCTCAAGGGAATCTCTCAAAAGGTAATCGATCCAGAAATCCTACCAAGGTTAAGGAGTGATTTGGTGCAATGTCTTGTCAGTTTTGAGATGGTGTTCCCACCATCCTTCTTCAATATCATGACGCACGTCCTAGTTCATCTAGTCGACGAGATTGCCATTCTGGGCCCTGTATTTCTACACAGGATGTTCCCCTTTCAGAGGTCATGAGAATTTAAAGAAATATGTTCGTAACTGTGCTAGGCCAGAAGGAAGCATCTCCATGGGCCGGCAAATAGGGGAGGTCATTGGGTTTTGAGTTGACTTCATTCCTGAACTTAAGCCGATTGGTCTCCTTTAGTCGCGGTATGGGGGGAGACTGACTGGAAAAGGAACACTAGGACCGGAAGGGATGGGCATGCTTGGTCTCAAGCACACTACATAGTTCTACAGAATTCTACCTTGGTGACCCCGTATGTCAATGAACACAAGAATGTTCTGTGCTCCAAACACCTGAAGCAGTGTGACGACTAGATTACATGTGAACACATCAGAACTTTCGACAGTTGGTCAAACACATCTCATGGGTGACACCATGATATGTCTCCAACGTATCTATATTTTTTTGATTGTTCCATGTTGTTTTATTATCAATCTTGGATGTTTTATAATCATTTTATATCATTTTTGGTCCTAACCTATTGACATAGTGCCAAGTGCCAGTTGCTGTTTTTTCCTTGTTTTTTACATCGCAAAAAGTCAATACCAGAGGGAGTCCAAATGCCACGAAACTCCATGATGATTTTTTATGGGCCAGAAGGAAAATGTTGGGCCCTGGTTGCACCTCGGGGGAGTCCCGAGGAGGGGTGGCCCAGGCGCGCCCTGGTGGGTTGTGCCCACCTCGGGTGCCCCCGGACCGCCTCTTTGCTCTATAAATACCCCAATATTCCAGTAGCCCTAGGAGCATCAACGATATATTCATCCAGCCGCCATAGGGTCCAGAACCACCAGATCCAATCTAGAAACCATCTCAGATGGGGTTCACCACCTCCATTGGTGCCTCTCTGATGATGCGTGAGTAGTTCTTTGTAGATCTTCGGGTCCGTAGTTAGCAGCTAGATGTCTTTCTCTCTCTTGCTGAATTCTCAATACAACAGTCTCTTGGAGATCCATATGATGTAACTCATTTTGCGGTGTGTTCGTTGGGATCTGATGAACTTTGCGTTTATGATCAGTCATATCTTTTTATATCCATGAAAGTTATTTGAGTTTCTTTGATCTCTTATATGCATGATCTCTTATAGCTCCGATATTTGGGTTTTGTTTGGCCAACTTGATCTATTTATCTTCCAATTGGAAGAGGTGCCCGGTAGTGGGTTCGATCTTACGGTGCTTGATCCCAGTGACAGAAAGGGAACCGACGCGTATGTATCATTGCTACCAAGGATAATAAGACAAGATCCATATCTAACGCAATGGATAAACAGATCTTGTCTACATCATGTCATCGTTCTTATTGCATTATTCCATTTTTTCATGAACTTAATACACTAGATGCATGCTGGATAGCGGTCGATGTGTGGAGTAATAGTAGTAGATGCAGGCAGGAGTCAGTCTTCTAATCTTGGATGTGATGCCTGTGTAATGATCATTGCCTGGATATCATCATAATTATTTGAGGTTCTATCAATTGCCCAACAGTAATTTGTTTACCCACCGTTTTCTATCTTTCTCGAGAGAAGCCACTAGTGAAACCTACGGCCCCCGGGTCTTCTTTCTCGTATAGTTGCCTTGCGATCTACTTTGCCTTTGCGTTTTTATTCAGATCTACTAAATCAAAAAAATACAAAAATACCTTGCTGCAATTTAACTTTGTTTATTTTATTTGTCGTTCGATCTATCCATTTACTACAAAATTATCTCACGTTCGTTTGCCACTTGAGGCACCATACCCAGAAAGGGATTGACAACCCTTTTAACACGTCGGGTTGCAAGGATTTATTGTCTGTGTCCAGGGTCTGTTTACGTTGTGTTGCTTGGTTCTCCTACTGGTTCAATAACCTTGGTCTCATCTGAGGGAAATACCTACCACCGCTGTGCCGCATCACCCCTTCCTCTTTGGGGAAATACCGATGTAGCTTCAAGCAACATCAAAAGGAATTTCTGGCGCCATTGCCAGGGAGAATCTTCAACATAACCAGGTTCCTAATCACAAATCTCATCTCCTCGCAATTTACATTATTTGCCATTGCCTCTCATTTTCCACTCCCCCGCTTCACAAAATTTTTCCATTCTATTTGCCTCTCTTTTCCGTTCGCCCTTTTCTTGCCAGATCTGTTTTTGTATGCATTCTCGATTGCCGTTATGGATAGTTCTTCCTCTATTGTTTGCACTCCTGAGGACGAAGTCCTCAACTTTAAACAAAGGGGAGGAGAAAATTTAAAAGATGCTTGGTATAGAATTTGCAATGCTCATAATAGATCTATCCGTAGGCAATCTACCGTTGTGCTTCTATGTTGTTTTTATGTTGGCATCACCACTTGGTATAGATTCGTGCTTGATACGATTACCGGTCGCAATTTCTTAACGATTCCTCCTTTTCATGCTCTTAATGCTATGGGAAATTTAGTGGGCTCACCACCTCTTATGGTTAATGAAACAATTTTGACTCTTGAGCATGTTATGGAAAGATTAGATGCTATCGAAAATAAAATGCTCACCGAAGATCATATGGAAATCATACATAAAAAGATCCATAATTTTGCTACTAATCTTTGGTCAAAAGCAGGCGATATTTTTAAGTTGTTAAAAGAGAGGGGTACCTTAATCCAGGAAAGAATACAAGAAAGTCCATCTTGGATCGATAAATTGGAAGAAATCTTTAGTAATCTAAGCATGGCTTTTACTACCACTAAAATTATTGACGAAACTCCTATGAAGAGTAAAATATCCAAGAACAAGGGTGCAACTCCTAGTGATAGCAATAAAGGAGATCTTAAGATGATTAGTATCCACCCTGATTTTGTTGAAGTGATAAGAGATCATTTTTGCAAGAATGAAATACTTAAATTTACCCCTAGAAGTATTGCTATTGAAGGTCTTTATGTTAAATCCTTAAAGGATTCTAAGTGTTTGATTGAAGAGTTGGACAAAGATGACAAAACTTAGATCCTCGCTTTATGCCTAGCTAAGGGCGTAAAACAATAGCGCTTGTTGGGAGGCAACCCAATGAATGACATTTACTTTTGCTTTTTGCGTTCTGTTCTTGAGTTTTAACACAATCATGCTAATGTTGTGATTGTATTTTTTGTGTTTTAGTTAGTGATTGTTCCAAGTAGAACCGAATAGATCATCTTGGGTGATAGTTGTTTGATCTTGCTGAAAAAGAAAGAAACTTTGCGCTCACGAAAAAAGTTCTTATTTTTAATCAGAAAGAGGTTTTGCCCTGATTCTTTTTTCAGAAGATTAATATACAAATTTCCCAGGTCTTCATATAATTTTCAGATTTTTTCGAGTTCCAGAAGTTTTCGTTTAAGTCAGATTAGTACAGAATGTTCTGTTTTGACAGATTCTGTTTTCTTTGTGTTGTGTGCTTATTTTGATGGCTCTATGGTTTTCTTTGATAACTTTTTCCATAGGAAAGTTGGAATACAGTAGATATAATACAAAAACAAAATATGAATTTGTTTAATACAGTAATTATAGTAGTGGTTTACTTTTGTTCACTAGCGGATCTTGCGGAGGTTTTGTTGAGTTCTGTGTGATTGAAGTTCTCAAGTTTTGGGTTATCTTACGATGGATCAAGGAAGGATGGAAGAGCCTAAGATTGGGGATGCCCCGGCATCCAAAGCTATTATCCAAAAATGAGCAACCAACTAAGCTTGGGGATGCCCCCGAGTGGCATCCCCGCTTTCTTCCAACAACTATCGGTATTTTACTCGAGGCTATATTTTTACTCGCCACATGATGTGTGTTTTGCATGGAGCGTCCTGTATGATATGAGTGTTTGCTTGTTTTATTTTGTGTTTTAAGTTATCAATCCTTGCTGGACACACATATTTGAGAAAGCGAAAATTATGCCATGACTTGTTAGAATTTCTCTCTATGCTTCACTTAAATCTTTTATGAGCTAGGACATGCTCTAGTGGTTCACTTATATCTTTTTGAGCATGGTGTGCTTAGTATTTTTGAAGAAATGCTCTCTTGCTTCACTTAGATTTATTTGAGAGTCAGTAAAGTTTTGAAGAAATTCTCTCTTGCTTCACTTAAATTATTTTCAGAGAAAGAAAATTTGTTATGGTCATGATCTTCACTTATATTTGTTTGAGCTTATGAAAAGCAACACATGAAAATTAGTCCTAAAGTGATAGATATCCAAGAAGGATAAAGAAATAAAAAAATACAATGTCATGAAGACTATTGGACAAAATAAACTTGATTCTTGGTAATAGTTTTGAGATATGATGATGTGATATGTGAGTTATGTTGATGAGTAATTGTGCTCTTGTAAGAATATTGGTGTTAAGGTTTGTGATTCCCTATGCATGCACGAATGTCAATAATCATGCAATGAAAATTATATCCTACTTGTGGTGCATTATTCGGTGTTACTTATGATTAATGCTTGCTTATGAAATTATTCGTTTCTTGGTTGGTCGCTTCTTATTTTTTTGCTAGCCTTCATTTTGCACTAACTGTGACCTCTACTTGTGCATCCAAAATCCTTTAAACCAGTTTTGCCACATGAGTCCACTATATATACCTATATGCGGCATTCCTTTGCCGTTCTAAGCAAATTTGCATGGGTCGTCTCTAATTTTCAAAAAAATACTTCTCTTTTATGTGTTTGTTTCGCTCGCGGAGCGGTGAAGGGTGGCTAATATTTTCCATGCTAGATGTGTTATTCTCAAGATGAATGTTTATTCACTTGTCATTGCATGAGAGTAAGGCAACGTTCTTAGGGATGCCCAGTCCAGAAATGCAAAAAAATGAATGTACTTTATGTTGTCAAATAATAAATTCCTTTGAAAGTGTTGGTATGGAAGGCAACCGTGGATTCGGCTAGCCATGGAAAGTGAAAGTATGGTGGAAAAAGGAATAAACTTTATTTTCTGTTTGGGAACCGCCTATGGCATATCTAGCATGGAAAGTGTTCGGAATTCTAAGTCGTTTTCGTTGGTGGGATGGATACACCTCCCAAAATGTTTTTATCTCTAAGTTTTTCGCTTTGAGCTCTGGCACCTCTACAAATCCCTACTTCCCGCTGCGAAGGGCCTTTCTTTTACTTTATGCAAAAAAGATTGAACTTGAGTCTCCATCCTCTCTTATAAAATCACCAACTAGGAGGCAATATGATCGTACTCAAGTATTGGGTGTAGCTAATATTTGAGTGTGTCTCATGAATGGATCAATGTTTGAGCATGATGGGCTAGGGATAACTTATTTTAGCATTGATATTTTGAAAGACACGGTTGCTTGTTGATATGCTTGAGTATCTAAATTATCGTGTCAAAACTAGACTATTGCTTTGAATCACATAAAAGTCCAAATGTACATGATATAAAGAAAGAATATGATATGACATGATAAACAGCACTCCACATCAAAAAAAATTGTTTTTATCACTTACCTACTCGAGGATGAGTAGGAGTTAAGCTTGGGGATGCTGATACGTCTCCAATGTGTCTATAATTTTTTATAGTTCCATGCTATTTTATTATCAATCTTGGATGTTTCATAATCATTTTATAGTCATTTTATATCATTTTTGTTACTAACCTATTGACATAGTGCCAAGTGCCAGTTGTTGTTTTCCCATGTTTTTTACATCACAGAAAATCAATACCAGACGGAGTCCAAATGCCACGAAACTCCACGATGATTTTTATGGGACAGAAGGAAGATGTTGTTGGGGAACATAGTAATTTCAAAAACAATCCTACGCACACGCAAGATCATGGTGATGCATAGCAACGAGAGGGGAGAGTGTCGTCCACGTACCCTCGTAGACCGTAAGCGGAAGCATTATGACAACGCGGTTGATGTAGTCGTACGTCTTCATGATCCGACTGATCCAAGTACCGAACACACGGCACCTCTGAGTTCAGCACACGTTCAGCTCGGTGACGTCCCAGGAACTCCGATCCAGCAAAGTGTCAAGGACGAGTTTCGTTAGCACGACGGTGTGATGACGGTGATGATGAAGCTACCGATGCAGGGCTTCGCTTAAGCACCGCTACAATATGACCGAGATGGATTATGGTGGAGGGGGGCATCGCACACGACTAAAAGATCAATGATCAACTTGTGTGTCTATGGGGTGCCCCCTCCCCAGTATATAAAGGAGTGGAGGAGGGGAAGGGGCCGGCCCACCAAGGCGCGCCCCAAGGGTAGTCCTACTCCCACCGGGAGTAGGACTGCAGCCCTTCCAAGAGTAGGAGTAGGAGAGAGGGAAGGAGGAGAGAGGGGGAAGGAAAGGGGGCGCCCCCCCTCCTTGTAAAATTTGGACTAGAGGGGGAGGGGTCGCTTGTCCTTCCTAGGCCGCCCCTCTTATTCTCCACTAAGGCCCAAATAGACCCATTACACTCCCCGGGGGTTCCAGTAACTCCCCTGTACTCCGGTATTTGTCTGAACTTGCCCGGAACTCTTCCGAAGTCCAAACATACTCATCCAATATATTGATCTTTATGTCTCGACCATTTCGAGACTCCTCTTCATGTCCGTGATCATATCCGGGACTCCGAACTACCTTTTATATATCGAAACACATAAACTCATATTACCGATCGTCACCGAATGTTAAGCGTGCGGACCCTACGGGTTTGAGAACTATGTAGACATGACCCAGACTCATCTCCGGTCAATAACCAATAGCGGAACCTGGATGCTCATATTGGCTCCTACATATTCTACGAAGATCTTTATCGGTCAAACCGAATAACATCATACATTGTTCCCTTTGTCATTGGTATGTTACTTGCCCGAGATTTGATAGTTGGTATCTCAATACCTTGTTCAATCTCGTTACCGGCAAGTCTCTTTACTCGTTCCATAATACATCATCATGCAACTAACTCATTAGTTGCATTGCTTGTAAGGCTTATAGTGATGTGCATTACCGAGAGGGCCCAGAGATACCTCTCCGACAATTGGAGTGACAAATCCTAATCTCAATCTATGCCAACCCAACAAGTACCTTCGGAGACACCTGTAGAGCACCTTTATAATCACCCAGTTACGTTGTGACGTTTGGTAGCACACAAAGTGTTCCTCCGGTTGTCGGAAGTTGCATAATCTCATAGTCATAGGAACATGTATAAGTCATGAAGAAAGCAATAGTAATATGCTAAATGATCAAATGCTAAGCTAACATAATGGGTCAAGTCAATCACATCATTCTCTAATGATGTGATCCCGTTAATCAAATGACAACTCATGTCTATGGCTAGGAAACTTAACCATCTTTGATTCAACGAGCTAGTCAAGTGGATGCATACTAGTGACACTTAGTTTGTCTATATATTCACACATGTACTAAGTTTCTGGTTAATACAATGCTAGCATGAATAATAAACATTTATCATGATATAAGGAAATATAAATAACAACTTTATTATTGCCTCTAGGGCATATTTTGTCAGATGTTGGGCCCTGGTTGCACCCGCGGGGAGTCCCGAGGAGGGGACAACCCACCAGGGCACGCCAGGAGGCTCGGGCGCGCCCTGGTGAGTTGTTCCCACCTCAGGTGCCCCCCGGACCCGCCTCTTTGCTCTATAAATACCCCAATATTCCAGAAACCCTAGGAGGGTCGACGAAATATTCATCCAGCCACCACAGAGTCCAGAACCACCAGATCCAATCTAGAGACCATCGCGGGTGGGGTTCACCACCTCCATTGGTGGCTCTTCGATGATGTGTGAGTAGTTCTTTGTAGACCTTCGGGTCCGTAGTTACTAGCTAGATGGCTTTCTCTCTCTCGTTGAATTCTCAATACAATGGTCTCTTGGAGATCCATATGATGTAACTCTTTTTGCGGTGTGTGCTACCTCTTGAGCACTGCGTTGGCTTCCCCTTGAAGAGGAAAGGGTGATGCAGCAAAGTAGCGTAAGTATTTCCCTCAATTTTTGAGAACCAAGGTATCAATCCAGTAGGAGGCTCCTCAAAAGTCCCACGCACCTACACAAACAAACAAGAACCTCGCAACCAACGCGATAAAGGGGTTGTCAATCCCTTCACTGTAACTTGCAGAAGTGTGATTTGATAGAGATAATAAGATAAGATAAATATTTTTGGTATTTTCATGATATAGATTGGAAAGTAACACTACTAGGGAAAACCCTAGTAGTAGCGCGGGTTTAAAGCCCACTAGTAGCGCGTGTTGCCGCGCTACTAATAAGGCGCTACAGCTATTACTTAGCAGTAGCGCGTGTGACACGCGCTACAGCTAAGAGACATAGCGGCAGCGCTTGTTCACACCCGCGCTGCTGCTAATCTAGCTACTTGCAGCGTGTTTACTGTCCATCTGTACAAGTATTTTTTTAGTGTATTTATCCGCCGTTATACAAATTTTGGTACAATACCAATTATGAGGTTTATATCATTATGTCTATAACAGTGTGTCAAATGAAGGTGGATTAGGTTCAAGTGGAGGCAATATGTGGTGCATGTCAAAAGTATACTACTAATCCAAACTTGATCTAGTTTGGACTAGTAGTACTTTCGATGTGCACCACATGTTTCCTCCACTTGAATCGAATCCGCCAACACAAGCTATTTAATCATCATCATAGTCATTAGCACCAACAGTATTTATTTAATCACCACTAACACTAGCTCATAATAATCATCATAGTCATTACCACCAACACTAGCTATTTAATCATCATAGTCATAGTGTAGCACATCATCATCTTTAAACTCATTTCTAGCTAGCTAATCACTCCTGCTGCTCTCTCTCAGGTAAAATAACATAAAACATGTGTAGCTCTCCTCCTTCATCAAGTTGGAGCATGCAGATGAACCTATCTATCAATCATGGGCTGCGCTTCTAATTGCTGCCCCTAGTACTTGTCTGCGCTCCTCCATCACAGATTTGGTTCAGTCATTCACTTTTAAGAATTCGTCGCTAATCCTGAATGCACTATAGTGATTTGTAGGATATATTGGCCGTAAGCTAACAATACTCATGGTACCTTGAGTCTCGATCCCATAAGGCACAACATTCATCGGGAGTCCCTGTTGAAGAACATCGTATGGTAACATACTTAGCAATGAATTTTAGCTTAAAAAATAATGTATGGAAAAGATGCACTGAGGACAGATAGTAAAAATCTTACCATCTTTCCTAAATAGATGTGACCGTAGTTCATACGAACACTATTGGTCGCACGTTTTCAGTACTAACATTTCTAAATCCAGGAAGAAAATTTGTCTTGACCGTATCAAGATCGCCAAGCCATGAAACATAATGACTTAGCTCCTCGCAGTTTAGTTCAGCCCCGACATAGTAGTAGGTCCTGTCTACCAAGCGCTGGACATGTTTGCTTGAACGGAAATAAGATCACAATAGAAATTAGTTGTCAACTATTTTTGAATAAACAATATCAAAGACATAAATATGATTGAGAAACTCACATAATGGTATAACTGGAGGCATCTGCACATTGACCCAGATGTCGGTATTACCTTCAATATCATCTTCCAGACAAATATCAAAGGTGATAACCATATCAGGATCAAATGCATAAGTCTTGCATGGTGCTCGCCATGTTTTGCATCCAAAATAGGTGTAGTCGTCTGAATTGTATAATTTTGCATGGAAAATATAACCATGCTCGCTCTTCAAGTAAACTTTCTTTACCTCCATAGTACGTCTGAAACCTATCTTATCCAATACAAAAACTCTTGTATGGCAGGGGATACGCTAGTAGAATAGTAAAAAAAATTATAAGTTGAAGCAAATGAAGCAGATGTCATGCTTAATTACGAAAAAATACTTGTCGTTGTGACTTACTGTATCCACTTCGAAGTTCTCGTCCAGCTTGATGCTGAAGCGCCTATCATCATCTAGCAAGATTCCGTCGCACATGCCGCGCTCGTCTTCGCAGTATTTGCAAATACCGAAATCCTTTTCGTCGTCAGACATTTCCTATGTTCATAGTTGAAACATTAATTGAAAATCGATCGAAGAAAATCTGGGGAACTCGATATTTCCTACATATTCTGGCACATGTCATGCCAAAATTCACGAATAAATCTGGCATGACCTTTTCTTAAATAGGACATATCGAGCGCCTTAAATTTGCCGGAACGGAAATGAATCAACACTCTGGCAAAATATAGGCCACTCGGAGGTGTAACCTGCAAACATGACCGACCACTTGGGCAAGCACATATCCTATTTGAGCAACACAAGATATACATTTCAAAATATCTTATAGGACTCAAATTAGCATGCATTCGATAAGCAAATTAAATCATCTCATGCGTCTGTACATCGTCGAATATTATCACTAATACATCCCAAATAGTATCATACATATAACATTACTAATACAACTAAAACCCTAGAGCACGATGGGTATCGGCACGGGCGGTGGATAACCACAGAGAAGGAACCATCACAGGATCATAGCTCCAGTGAGATCCCTGGAGAACCTGCCAGGTATTGGAGAACCTGTGCTCCAACGCAAACAAGTAGCGACGGACGTGTGCGTCCTCCTCACTGACATGGTGACGCACCACCTCCGCGGGGTCCTCGAGCCTCTGGACCGTCACTGGCCCACGCGACCACCACCAAAGAAGGTTCGGGTCAATGACAGGCTGGCTCCTCACCAACCTGCGCCCCCCGGTAGGTAGCGCCTCCCAGTACCACCCCGGTGGAGCCCAGTCTCGGACATGGCTCATCTGGTCAAGCAGGTGTCGTGCTCCGCCGACTCGATGACGAGGATGCAAGATAGGCATCGTCCATGTCGATGCGGGAAAAAATGCTTTAACTAAAAAATAGCAACAAGTTCTTACTAACTAGTTCTATTAATTCAACTAGTTCTTACTAAAAATAAACTTACTATAAACAAAAATAAACTAGTACCTAATTAGTACCTTGTTCTTACAAACTAATTAGTACCTAGGAACTACTGCCCTAATTACCATCTAATTTGATGAACCTAGGGGTGGAAAGTGGTAGCGGATATTCCAATTATCCAACTTAAAAGTGAAATAAGTGGTCAAATTTTACTCGTTTTATTATGCATTACAGTAGTGTTTATTCATCATCTAAGAAAACATCATCTAAGAAAACATTCCAGTCGCATTTGTATCCAATTCATTTCCACCCATAGATGAACCCGAACTAATTTGATGCAGGCGTGCTCACCTCGGTGCCTGCGGCGAGAGAGGGGCAGGCGGCGTCGAGGTTGGGGTCGGGGCTCGGGCACGCGACGGAGGGCGGCGTTGAGGTCGGGGTCGGGGGCAGCGTTCGGTGCGGCATTGAGGTCGGGGGTGGGGGCGGCATTGAATCTGGGGTCGGGGGTGGCGTAGAGGCTCTGCGGAGAGCGTGCGGCGGTCGACGGGCGATGCCGACGGCGAGACCGGACGAGTTTAATTTGGGGGGAAGTGGCCGTGGGGAAGGACGAACTCGGTGGTTAAGTCAGAAGTAGAAGTAGTGTGTTCCAGAAAGCGCGCTACTGCTATGTTAGCTACAGCGCATTCTGGGTTACACACTACTTCTAATCCTTTCTCTTTCCCCCTTTTTCATTTATTTTTCTTCACATTTTATTTTTTTTCCTTTGACCTTCTTCTATTTCTTTCATTTTCAATTACCTTTCTATTTGCTTTCCATTTAATTTTATATCCTTTAGCAGTAGCGAGTTTAGAATAAAACGCGCTGCTAAAAAGAAAGTAGCGGTAGTGCGGTTCGATATAGATCGCTACTACTATGTGTAGCCTATCGGCTAAGCCGTGGGAATTTTAGTAGTAACATGTTTGACCCATGCTACTGCTAAAGTTCTGTGTATAAGGTTTTCCCTAGTAGTGTAAAAGATGCAAATAAAAGTAGATGGGAAACTTATATGATAAAAGATAGACCCAGGGGCCATAGGTTTCACTAGTGGCTTCTCTCAAGATAGCATAAGTATTACGGTGGGTGAACAAATTACTGTCGAGCAATTGATAGAAAAGTGCATAGTTATGAGATTATCTAGGCATGATCATGTATATAAGCATCACATCCGTGACAAGTAGACCGACTCCTGCCTGTATCTACTACTATTACTCCACACATCGACCGACTCCTGCCTGCATCTAGAATATTAAGTTCATGAAGAACAGAGTAACGCATTAAGAAAGATGACATTTAGATGGATAAACTCATGCAATATGATATAAACCCCATCTTTTTATTGTCGATGGAAACAATACAATGCGTGGCTTGCTGCCCCTGCTGTCACTGGGAAAGGACACCGCAAGATTGAACCCAAAACTAAGCACTTCTCCCATTGCAAGAAAGATCAATCTAGTAGGCCAAACCAAACTGATAATTCGAAGAGACTTGCAAAGATAACCAATCACACATAAAAGAATTCAGAGGAGATTCAAATATTTCTCATAGATAAACTTGATCATAAACCCACAATTCATCGGATCTCGACAAACACATCGCAAAAAAGAGTTATATCGAATAGATCTCCAAGAAGATCGAGGAGAACTTTGTATTGAGAATCAAAGAGAGAGAAGAATCATCTCGCTAATAACTATGGACCCAAGGGTTTGTGGTAAACTACTCACAACTCATCGGAGAGGCCTTGGAGATGATGTAGAGGCCCTCCATGGTCGATTCCCCCTCCGGCAGAGCGCCTGCGAAGGCTCCAAGATGGGATCTCGCGAATATAGAAGGTTGCGGTGTTGGAATTAGGTTTTCGTGGTGCTCCTGGATGTTTTCAGGGTACATGGATATATATATATAGGAGGAAGAAGTAGGTCGGTTGAGCCACGAGGGGCCCATGAGGATGGGGGGCGTGCCGAGCACCCTCATGGCCGCCTCGTTCGCTTCTTGACATCCACTCCAAGCCTCCTGGTTTGCATTTGTTCCGAAAAGAACGCTCCCGAAGGTTTCATCCCGTTTGTACTCCGTCTGATATTCCTTTTCTTCAAAACACTAAAATAGGCAAAAATAACAATTCGGGCTGGGGCTCCGGTTAGTAGGTTAGTCCCAAAAATGATATAAAAGTGTAAAGTAAAGCCCATAAACATCCAAAATGGGTAATATAATAGCATGGAACAATCAAAAATTATAGATACGTTGGAGACGTATCAGTGTGTTTGTTGTGATCTGATGAACTTTGAGTTTATGATCAGTCATATCTTTTTATATCCATGAAAGTTATTTGAATTTCTTTGATCTCTTATATGCATGATCTCTTATAGCAACATATGTGTTCTTCGATATTTGGGTTTTGTTTGGCCAACTTGATCTATTTATGTTGCAATGGGAAGAGGTGCCCGGTAGTGGATTCGATCTTACGGTGCTTCGATCTTACGTATGTATCGTTGCTACTAAGTATAAAAAAAGGTGATCCATATCTAACGCAATGGATAAATGGATCGTGTCTAGATCATGCCATCGTTCTTATTGCATTACTCTGTTTTTCCATGAACTTAATACACTAGATGCATGCTGGATAGCGGTTGATGTGTGGAGTAATAGTAGTAGATGCAGGGAGGAGTCGGTCTTCTAATCTTGGACGTGATGCCTATGTAATGATCATTGCCTGGATATCGTCATGATTATTTGTGACACTACAATTTTTTTTTGTGATTTTGTTTTCAGAAAGAGCCTTGCTTGGTTTGAAAGAAGGTCATTTAAACCCTTCCTAAAAACCATCTTCTAAGTTTGCCCTCTCAAAAATAATTTCCTTGGATTTAGTTTCTTTAAAAAAAGAAAACCCTTTTACTTTTGGGCTTTTATTTGGTTTTGATCCCTTCTAAATTTTACCATGCCTCCTATGGTGAAATTTTCCCAAAACCTCTCCTCCCACTTTGGTACAACCCAAACATTCTGTCCAAACTAATAAAATCAATTTTTGGATTTTATTCCAACTATTTCTCCTCCCAAAATAATTCTGTCTTTTCTTTTGAGCCTAGGTGAATTGCAAAGCAAGTACCCTAATGCTTTTGATTTTTGACCTCAACTCAACACCCCTGGATAGTCCTTTGTACCCACAACCCAGAACCATCTTGATCCACTCTTCTCCTTTTCAAATATTTCAAATTTCACTCACTGCAAGTTTGGACCAGATTTGCCAAATTTGGTGAAATTCATATCTACACCTCTCCAAAAATTCCACAAATATTCAGGCAGCCTCTAGATGCAATGAGAGGCCCCTCCACCAAAAACCAGCTCAAGGAAAAATCACTACATGCCTAGATCATTCTGTCGAACGCCTTGCATGCACTGTTTCTGTTCATCTTCAGTTAAGTTCAGAGTTTCAGTGTCGGTCTTCGTCAGAAATTCAGTCACATGCTCACAGTGCACTTGGCACGTTGCTCACGGCCTAGCTTGCTTGTCTGGAGCCTCACACGCGCGCTTGGAGCCTTCCTGGCGTCGGTGGCGCCCTGGCCCGCTTGCGTCGGCGTGCTTTGCGGCGGCCGTATCACCGTAGCGGCCGACAGGGAGCAGAACGGCGGCATAACACCGTTCGGCGCCGCCCAAACCCCCTGGTGGCTCCGCGTGGCCATTTCGTCCCCAGCGCACGCATGCAGCACCGTCGCCGTGGCGCGGCACGCACAGAGCGTGCTCCCTATCGCCGACGGGCCCGCACCGCCCCGTTCCGTCGAGCTCCCCCTAAGCAACCAAATCCCGACGCGGTTAGCACCTAAACGGAACCAGGGAACACCCACGACGACGCTCAACCTCTGAACCCTCCCGTGCAACCACAGCGCCGCCGTAATCACCTCGCCGGAGAACCCCGTTCTCGGCAACCGCCTCGGGGCGGCTATATATAGCACCCTGAGCTTGCTCTCGCCCCCGCACGACTCCACCACCTCACCAGACCCCGCCCAGCCACTAAACGAGCCTCGAGGGGCCTTTCCTCCTCGACTCCGGCCACCTCCGTCCGCCTCGGGCCCCGGCATCGTTTTCTCCGGTGAGAACTCCTCCGCCGCCCTACTTTCGCCCGTGGCCTCGTAGCACCTCTAGTAGGATAACCCCCACCTCAATTTTGACCCCGCAGCTCTCTCCGGTGAGATCCACGACCACCCGAATTGCCGTCCGCCGGAGCAAGCGTCGCCGCTGACGTGGTACTCGCCGGCGACCACCACCACCTCCCACAGACGCGGAATGGCGCCCTGAGCACGGAGGTACTCTCCGATCTCCCTGCCTCGCCGTGGATCGCTGCCGGCGACCACCGCGGCTCTCGGGCGCCGACGAGCCCCGACTCCCTCGTTTGAAATTTCAAACCTGACGGGTGGGACCCGCCCGTCAGCCTCTCCATTGTTTTTTTTGAATCGTTTACTGAAACCGTACTCTGGCGAATACGCTTTCACTCTGAACCGTTTATCTATATTTTTTCTGCAAAGCCCCCTGGAAGTTTTCTGTTTCATTACTGATGGGTCCTTGGGTTAAAACCCTTATAACTTTTTAACAGAAAGGAATTTTTGAGTGATTCCTTTTCTGTCCTCTTCAAATTTTTGTCTAGTTTTTTATCATATATTTATTTGAAAAATATTTGTAACACTTTTCTGTACACTCACGGTAATTACGTTGCGTACATATTTTTTCTTATACCGTAGATACCGGAGGAGGTGACGGAGCTGCAAACTTCGCACAGTTAGACTCCGACTACTCCGAACCAGGCAAGCATGTTTGAACTCTTGATATGATGAGTGTTGTTGCATGTTTGCATTTTAGTATGGTCATGGCATGTTTAGGAACATCACTTTGAATGTTATGTTTCATGCACATAATCGGAAAGTAAGTTTCGGAAAGCATTATGTTGTTGGATACATATTTGCATAGCCATGTGTTGGCATGAGGATGGGTAAGATGGCAGTGTTGTGACATGCCAGTCTTATGCCAGATTATTTGACTTCTGTGTCATCATGAAACAAATCACATTTCCATTCTTTCCTTCCTATACTGTCACATGTTTTCCGAAAGGAATATGGCATAGTAAGTTGCAAATCGTTTTCCTGGTACACACCAAATAGAGAGGCCGGGGTGAGGGTTCCATGGCCCTGGATTAAAGCCCACCATCTGGTCAGGGGGCATGGGTGTTTCCGATTGGGACCGAGAGGGGGGCACCCCTTAGAGCGCGTGTATAGAAATTTGATCCCATGCTATTCGAGGTTGTGGCCTCCCCGTCTCAAAGTTTTTCTTGGACGTTGTCCAGGGTGATTCCTGGCATCGTGAGGTGAAATGGGTGTGTACTAGTTAAATGTGTTTCTACTGAAATACCGTAAACGGAACTAGTCCTTCGTGACTATGGAAATCCGTTGGCTGTGGTCAGATCATCCAAACTCTGCAGAGTCTCAAATCTTTCAATTATTGTCACATCCCTGGTCCTGTTATGCACTAGGCTAGACCTCATGTGAGCATCATGTTTTAATTCAAATGAAATTTGAATTGAGGAATTCTCAAAGCCGCAGAAACCTTCTAAAAATGATCAACATTAAAATTTCCTCAAAGAAGTCCAAGAAAATGTTCCTCTTAGTCTCTGAAAATATTGCAAAGAGGTAAAACTCAAAACAATATTTTTGGTATCTCAGAGTTAATTATTTTGGGCCTTTGAATTAAATAAATAGCTATTTGCATTGGATATATATTTGATATATAAATAATATATGTCCAATAATTACTGGAACATTTTATGTGGTTTGGTATATTTTAACTCTAGCCACATAACTATTTTCAGGATTTTATAAAATGGTTTAGTATTTTACTAAACTAAAACAACACAGAACAAAATAGATAAATAAAAACAGAAATAGAAAGAGAGAGAAGGACTACCTAGCGCTCACCTGGTAGCCCACCTGGCCCAGCAGCTCGGCCCAGCCCATCTCCACCCCCCCCCCCCTGTCGTCTTCCTCCCTGCCAGGAGGACAGACACCGCGACGCCGCCGCGCGCGCCACCTCCTGCTTCCCCTGGCCACCTCCTGCTTCCTCCCCGAGCCTCTAGCGACGCCACGGAGTCGTCCCCGACCGCTATCCC
This sequence comes from Triticum aestivum, assembly GCF_018294505.1. Taxonomy (NCBI): domain Eukaryota; kingdom Viridiplantae; phylum Streptophyta; class Magnoliopsida; order Poales; family Poaceae; genus Triticum; species Triticum aestivum. Next base: position 798,373,506 of record NC_057801.1, read on the forward strand.
TCTCTCTGCTCGCTCTGGCTCTCTCCCTCTCTCGATTTGGAGCACCACCGAGAGCCACCGGAGGGCGCCGCCGTCGCATCCATAGCCACCGGCCACCCCTAGCCTCGCCGATGCGCTCAAAGGCTCCGCCTCGACCCCCTCTTCCTCTCCACCAACCCATGCCCCGCCGGACGCCCTGCAATGCCGCCACCATCGCCGTTTCCGTCGCCGACCACCGAAGCTCACCGCCGTCAATTCGCGACGCCTGGCGCGTCCCCGAGCCCACTGAGCCACCCTGCTGCCTCCCTACGATGTTCCGACGTTGTGATCGTTGACACTGATGAAGACTCAATGTTATCTTCAGAAGTGCCAGGCAAGCAAAACCCCCTTGTTCATTCCGATACAATCCTACTCTCTCGCCCATGCTCTCTTTTAATGCATTAGGACAACACCGATTCATCTGTTACTTGTTGCGGTAGCTGAACCCCTTTATCCTTTGCATGACCTGTCATTCCACAGTAAATAGATGAAACCCACTAGCATGAGTAGGAGTTGTTTGAGCCCTGTTGTGCCTACTCATTCATGCTTGTTTGTCATGCCTGCTACTGCTTAGAGTTGAGTCAGGTCTGATTCATCGGGGATGAATCAGAGGTGTGTGAACATGGCCTACTGTGTGTGAGCTAAGTGTGTGAACACGATTTGGTAAAAGGTGTCGGTGAGAGGCCATGTAGGAGTACATGGTGGGTTGTCTCATTGAAGCCGTCCTCAGGAACTGAGTTCTGTGTTTGTGATCCATGATTCAGCTACTACCATACATTGGGCCCTGAAATATGACCCCGCTCGACTTCTTATTCACCCTTGTCCTCTGTCCAGGAGTTGCAAGTAGTTTCTGGTGTTTGTAGTATGCTGGAGGCCGTGGACAGCGCTGACCGTAGGGGTGGGCTGTGATGCGGTAGGCACGTGGCCGGGTATACCGGGCGCCCGTTTGGTGTCACGGAACCCTGTTCACATCGTTTGGGGCTGTGAGCGAAACTCCGGCCGGATCTCCTCATGGATGGAACCCGAATAGGCGATAAACCTGGACTAGAGACTTGAGTGTTTAGGTAGGTCGTGGTCTACACCCACGTCGGCTTTCGCTTGAAGTCTGCCGAGCACATGTCGTGTGCAGACGCTAAGTGGTGGAAACATGTATGAAGAAGTACACCCCTGGAGGGTTAACATCATGTATTCGAATAGCCGTGTCCACGGTAAAGGACTTCTGGGTTGCTTATATCAGTTCATAGACAAGTGAAAGTGGATACTCTAAAATACGCAAGATAAGCGTGAGTGCTATGGATGGCGCTCTCGTAGGGAGACGGGAGCGGATCCATAGTGGTGTATTGATATGGGGAATATGTGGACTCGTGTGCGCCACCTCAAAAGAGTTACATTGCAGTCGTAGTTCAGGATAGCCACCGAGTCAAAGCTGGCTTGCTGCAGTTAAACCCCACCATCCCCTTTGTTGATAATGATGCATATGTAGTTAGTTCTGATGTAAGTCTTGCTGGGTACATTTGTACTCACGTTTGCCTATTTTATGTTTTTGCAGAGAGACTTCGGTCTCACTAGTAGTTTCACGTGGACTTCGACGTTTAGCTTGTTACCTCAGCTACGATCTTGTGCCCCGGCAGGATCTGGTAGATAGTCAGGCTTCTCAGCCTTTTTCAGTTATAGATGTCTGTACCCAGACATGATAGCTTCCGCTTGTGCTTTGATTTGTATGCTCTGATTGTTGGGTCATGAGACCCATGTTTGTAATATCTCGCTCCTCGGAGCCTATTGAATAAATTACTTGAGTCGTAGAGTCATGTTGTGATGCCATGTTGTATTTGCACATATCGAGCATATTGTGTGTATGTTATTGAAATGCTTGGTATGTGTGGGATCTGACCATCTAGTTGTTTATCTTTAGTAGCCTCTCTTACGGGGAAATGTCTCCTAGTGTTTCACTGAGCCATGGTAGCTTGCTACTGCTCCGGAACACTTAGGCTGGCCGGCATGTGTCCTTCTTCGTTCCTGTGTCTGTCCCTTCGGGGAAATGTCACGCGATGAATACCGGAGTCCTGTTAGCCCGCTACAGCCCGGTTCACCGGAGTCCTGCTAGCCCAGTGCTACAGCCTGGATTCACTCGCTGATGACCGACACGTTCGATGCTGGGTCATGGATGCCTGTCCCTGTAAGTCTGTGCCACTTTGGGTTTACGACTAGCCATGTCAGCCCGGGCTCCTTATCATATGGATGCTAGCGACACTGTCATATACGTGTGCCAAAAGGCGCAAACGGTCCCGGGCAAAGGTAAGGCGACACCCGTGGGAATACCGTGCGTGAGGCCGCAAGGTGATATGAGGTGTTACATGCTAGATCGATCTGGCATTGAGTCGGGGTCCTGACAGCGTTGGTATCAGAGCTTGACTGCCTATAGGATTACCAAGCCAAACTGGTCGAAGTTGAGTCTAGAAATTCTTTAGTTATATAAGGGAATTGATTGTGGGATGGAACGTAAGGCTCTTTTTACTCCTTATACCTCATGGCCTTCTGATCTGAGTCATCATCTTCTCTTCTACGGGGATTAAGAACTAGGCTATCTCTTCTTCCATCAGGATCACGTGTTACTAATCCGTAGACTTATAAGATTGTTGGATTAAGCCTCAGTTCAGTTTCTACCTCTGTATGTTAATTATTGATCTCGATACCTTGATATTGTGCTTTTGAGTGGTTATGCCACCATTTTTGTGAATGTCTCAAATCTTTTTTGAGCATTTACAGCCGTTACGCTGTCCGAGTCATCTCAGGTCTCTAAACAGTCTGATGCACTTGCAAATTCCTTCCTCCCGTTTCAATGCTCCTTTGGGCCAGATTAACCACACTAATCAGTGAGTTGAGGTACTCTGTTACCTTGACATATATGTTGGAGATATTATTATGACCCTAGGTGTCTTAGGGGATCATCTAGTAATTTAGCCATGATTTGTGTTCCCAGTGTGATGATTCTGGCCATCATTCTCGAAAGCATCTCGTGATGCTACTTAGTAATAGGTATTCTGTTCCTGGGTTCTTGAACCCGAGATTCACTCTACCTACTTCATGTTGATAGTAATTGCTAGTGCCTTTAGGATATTAGTAACCTTTGCGATAGTCCTTGAAGTCCGTGGTATCTTCTTCTTCCAAATACCATGAACTACTTATGGCACAAGTTCCTCGTTGAACTGAAATATCACAACAGGATTATTCTTGAGGAGTTCTCCATTCATAAATCGTGACTCTGCCAGTTCTACCTTTCTGCATGGGTTATCCAGAAGAAATATGTTGAACTTGGTTCGACATACTAATCTATGCATCCACAACTCAGAAAATTATATGTTCCTTTGAGTTGTTCTCTTTAGTTGCATTCTGACCCTCGTCTATCAATTGATAGTCAAGAGTATGCGTGCGTTCGTTTATCGATGCCTATTACTCTTGTGGTCCGTCAAGCCATTCTATCGCAGAATGACTAGGAGAAACAAACTCCAGTACCTCTTCCATATCCAGGATTGGGTCGAAGAAGTTGTGCTCCGCAGATCAAATTGCTAATCCAGCTTTTGTTCTGTTCTACCTTGGAGTATTAGCATCTTTATATCGGGATTGTTATAGGAATTGCACACCATCCTATGAACTCTTGGTACAGTGATACTTCTTGCCATCATTAGTCATTCCTCGGTCTTCGTGTTGATGCAACCGGAATACCGACAAATGATTTGTGATGTGTGAAATCAATACGCCTAGCAACCTCGTTGCTGGGTAGTTAAAGGACAATAATTTCATTCTTAGTGTGTTGGTTATTGAATCATCATTCTAAGATTGATCGTGCTACCTAGTCCATTCTCCTGGTTCACTCCTCGATCGATGAGTTAGGATTATTTCAAATCCTTTCTCTATTGATCATATCGTCTTGCCCTGAAAAGCAAGATTGTTCTCGAGCTTAGTAACATACCGGTGGTTCGTGATTTTCTGAATATCTTCTCAGAAGTATTACCAGGTTGTCACCTGACCGCTATGTTGAGTTCGTGATCAAGTTGGTTTATTCCTGTAAACCACCCCTTCTCCAAGAATCCGTGTTGGATACCCTGAGCTAGTTGGATAAGCTAAACAACAACTTGGAGAGTTGGAAGATAAAAGCTTGTCCGACTTAGTTCATGTTAAGGGATATCTTTTTGTGTGTGTGTGTGTGTTGAAGAAAGATGATATCTTCATCAATTGGTTCTTGTGAACAATTGTTGGATCTATTATCTTACCCAAACCTTTGATTGAGTATGGGCTATCATCCAATCAGACCAGAACCAACGATATTCGTAATGTTGTCTTACTCGTGGTTGATCCCTCGAGCATACACCATTATATCTTTTGGGTCTGACCAATGCTATCACTTGTTCACTTAACTATGGAATTCCTTTTAAAAGGAAACCCAGATGAATTGTTGTTGTGCCCATTGACAACATCCTTGTCTTCTCCATAATTTTGCTGAACATTAAGCTAGTGTTGGAAACTTTTGAAAGCATTTGTTCATGCTAGCTCATGAAGCATATGTTCGGATGTAAGAAGTGACTTCCTCTAGTTCATGTGCATTTGATGCAAGTTGCCGCCGTGGACTCGAGAAAGTCAATGTTGCTTCCTCTGGAATCATCGCAAGTCAGTCATGCACACGTGCAAAGTATTCTGTGGTCTGGAGACTTGCAACCCTCATTCCATATGTGTATCCTAGCACAGCAAGCCACTGACTGATTTGTTCAAGGAGAAGGAGTATCTTCATAAGAGCTAATTCGGACTTATGAAAGAACTTCGATATCCTCGCTGATGGTTCCCAACCAGAACTCGGTAGTGTTTTATTGTAAGACTACCATGTGGGCATGCTTGTCTGGGACAATGTGTTCACATGTTTGTAGCAGAACCAGCTCATGTTTTGGAGCTTGCTATCGTAGTTCATCTCCCGAGAATCCCGCAACGTCATCTCGTCGATTTGTGTTGCAAACTTTCATTTTTCTTCCTAGACACGATGAGTCTGGAATATCCTGACACCAACCAGATCTGAATCTCAGGCAGATATGATGGTTGGAACATTTCCCAAGAACTATAATATCGGTCCCTCGGAAACCGGTAATGTGTATGTCGTGGCCAACACACCCAGCCGGAAGACCTGTTATTATAATATCTTGATTGAGGAAGTTGGCCACCTCCCCATAGGGATTTTGTAGGGTTTACTCCCTAGTTGCCCCTATGGATTTTTGTGTTCCCGAAGTCCAACCTTTTTACTTGATGTTTTAGATATCAAACCATATCTAAGAATGGGTTACACTAGCACATCAAGGAGAACATTAGAAGCGGAGTACTAAATGTCTCTCGGTCGATCATCCAGATTTTATTTCCTTGGCCCCGCCAAGGGTGAAATCTGAGAAGGTGTTATCTTCCTTTGCATCTGCATCATCCATCATCATTCATCGTGGTAGCAAGTTGTGTTGCCAGGATCCTTGACACGGATATTGGTAAAACCTTGATGAATGTGGAAATGCTCAAGTTCTTGAGAGCACGCACAAGCGCTACGTGTTATCATCGGCTCTAACTGGGTTTGCTCTCAGTTCCCTCGGCAATGCTATGACCTTTTCAGACAGTGAATTCACTCCCTATTGTTGGGTTCTTCCCCAGCTACCAGAATCATTCCCAGCATTTGCATTTTGTTCCCAGCTTGCACCGCCAATGTGTCATTCTACCATGGGTCTCTTCCATTTCCGGTGATAAGCAAATTCATCCATTACGTTGTCTTCAACAAGGTAATCCACATCATCCAAGTTTGAGTATGCCATTCTACCGACCCCCTCCAAACGATCGTTGTGAATTGCCTTAGGCTGGTATGAAGAGTTTCAATGATCTCTGAATCAAAAGTAATTCTTTTTGCCACTTAAGGTAATAATCTACGAATCACCCTCCTCCAGGATGTTTCGTCGTGGTATCATGGCAACTCAACTCCTCGCTACGTTGACAATCGTCTACCACCTTAAGCGTGAAGTTGTTGTCTACCTAGTGAACCCTCGTCATCTGTTCCACTCCATTCCTCTAGAGGTGTGCTTCGTCTCTCAGCTCGAGAGATGGTTCTATGTCTCATTCCGTGAGTTAATCCTGAGTTGTTCGACCTTCGAGAAGAACAATTCTTTTAGGGTTTTTCCTTTCCTCTCGTTGTCATGATAGTTGGAGTTCTCAAAGCAAGACGCCAAGACAATGATGGTGATCGAATCAACGTTCCTATGAAGTGCAACCTGGATCGTGAAGATTGTACTAGTTGCGTTCCCCCTTCACCTTACCCTACGCTCGAATCTCGGGACGAGATTTTTGTTTAGTGGGGGTGAGTTGTCACATCCCTGGTCCTGTTATGCACTAGGCTAGACCTCATGTGAGCATCATGTTTTAATTCAAATGAAATTTGAATTGAGGAATTCTCAAAGCCTCAGAAACCTTCTAAAAATGATCAACATTAAAATTTCCTCAAAGAAGTCCAAGAAAATGTTCCTTTTAGTCTCTGAAAATATTGCAAAGAGGTAAAACTCAAAACAATATTTTTGGTATCTCAGAGTTAATTATTTTGGGCCTTTGAATTAAATAAATAGCTATTTGCATTGGATATATATTTGATATATAAATAATATATGTCCAATAATTACTGGAACATTTTATGTGGTTTGGTATATTTTAACTCTAGCCACATAACTATTTTCAGGATTTTATAAAATGGTTTAGTATTTTACTAAACTAAAACAACACAGAACAAAATAGATAAATAAAAACAGAAATAGAAAGAGAGAGAAGGACTACCTGGCGCTCACCTGGTAGCCCACCTGGCCCAGCAGCTCGGCCCAGCCCATCTCCACCCCCCCCTGTCGTCTTCCTCCCTGCCAGGAGGACAGACACCGCGACGCCGCCGCGCGCGCCACCTCCTGCTTCCCCTGGCCACCTCCTGCTTCCTCCCCGAGCCTCTAGCGACACCACGGAGTCGTCCCCGACCGCTATCCCTCTCTCTGCTCGCTCTGGCTCTCTCCCTCTCTCGATTTGGAGCACCACCGAGAGCCACCGGAGGGCGCCGCCGTCGCATCCATAGCCACCGGCCACCCCTAGCCTCGCCGATGCGCTCAAAGGCTCCGCCTCGACCCCCTCTTCGTCTCCACCAACCCATGCCCCGCCGGACGCCCTGCAACGCCGCCACCATTGCCGTTTCCGTCGCCGGCCACCGAAGCTCACCGCCGTCGATTTGCGACGCCTAGCGCGTCCCCGAGCCCACTGAGCCACCCTGCTGCCTCCCTACGATGTTCCAACGTTGTGATCGTTGACACTGATGAAGACTCAATGTTATCTTCAGAAGTGCCAGGCAAGCAAAACCCCCTTGTTCATTCCGATACAATCCTACTCTCTCGCCCATGCTCTCTTTTAATGCATTAGGACAACACCGATTCATCTGTTACTTGCTGCGATAGCTGAACCCCTTTATCCTTTGCATGACCTGTCATTCCACAGTAAATAGATGAAACCCACTAGCATGAGTAGGAGTTGTTTGAGCCCTGTTGTGCCTACTCATTCATGCTTGTTTGTCATGCCTGCTACTGCTTAGAGTTGAGTCAGGTCTGATTCATCGGGGATGAATCAGAGGTGTGTGAACATGTCCTACTGTGTGTGAGCTAAGTGTGTGAACACGATTTGGTAAAAGGTGTCGGTGAGAGGCCATGTAGGAGTACATGGTGGGTTGTCTCATTGAAGCCGTCCTCAGGAACTGAGTTCTGTGTTTGTGATCCATGATTCAGCTACTACCATACATTGGGCCCTGAAATATGACCCCGCTCGACTTCTTATTCACCCTTGTCCTCTGTCCAGGAGTTGCAAGTAGTTTCTGGTGTTTGTAGTATGCTGGAGGCCGTGGACAGCGCTGACCATAGGGGTGGGCTGTGATGCAGTAGGCACGTGGCCGGGTATACCGGGCGCCTGTTTGGTGTCACGGAACCCTGTTCACATCGTTTGGGGCTATGAGCGAAACTCCGGCCGGATCTCCTCATGGATGGAACCCGAATAGGCGATAAACCTGGACTAGAGACTTGAGTGTTTAGGTAGGTCGTGGTCTACACCCACGTCGGCTTTCGCTTGAAGTCTGCCGAGCACATGTCGTGTGCAGACGCTAAGTGGTGGAAACATGTATGAAGAAGTACACCCCTGCAGGGTTAACATCATCTATTCGAATAGCCGTGTCCACGGTAAAGGACTCCTGGGTTGCTTATATCAGTTCATATACAAGTGAAAGTGGATACTCTAAAATACGCAAGATAAGCGTGAGTGCTATGGATGGCGCTCTCGTAGGGAGACGGGAGCGGATCCATAGTGGTGTATTGATATGGGGAATATGTGGACTCGTGTGCGCCACCTCAAAAGAGTTACATTGCAGTCGTAGTTCAGGATAGCCACCGAGTCAAAGCTGGCTTGCTGCAGTTAAACCCCACCATCCCCTTTGTTGATAATGATGCATATGTAGTTAGTTCTGATGTAAGTCTTGCTGGGTACATTTGTACTCACGTTTGCCTATTTTATGTTTTTGCAGAGAGACTTCGGTCTCACTAGTAGTTTCGCGTGGACTTCGACGTTTAGCTTGTTACCTCAGCTACGATCTTGTGCCCCGGCAGGATCTGGTAGATAGTCAGGCTTCTCAGCCTTTTTCAGTTATAGATGTCTGTACCCAGACATGATAGCTTCCGCTTGTGCTTTGATTTGTATGCTCTGATTGTTGGGTCATGAGACCCATGTTTGTAATATCTCGCTCCTCGGAGCCTATTGAATAAATTACTTGAGTCGTAGAGTCATGTTGTGATGCCATGTTGTATTTGCACATATCGAGCATCTTGTGTGTATGTTATTGAAATGCTTGGTATGTGTGGGATCTGACCATCTAGTTGTTTATCTTTAGTAGCCTCTCTTACGGGGAAATGTCTCCTAGTGTTTCACTGAGCCATGGTAGCTTGCTACTGCTCCGGAACACTTAGGCTGGCCGGCATGTGTCCTTCTTCGTTCCTGTGTCTGTCCCTTCGGGGAAATGTCACGCGATGAATACCGGAGTCCTGTTAGCCCGCTACAGCCCGGTTCACCGGAGTCCTGCTAGCCCAGTGCTACAGCCTGGATTCACTCGCTGATGACCGACACGTTCGATGCTGGGTCATGGATGCCTGTCCGTGTAAGTCTGTGCCACTTTGGGTTTACGACTAGCCATGTCAGCCCGGGCTCCTTATCATATGGATGCTAGCGACACTGTCATATACGTGTGCCAAAAGGCGCAAACGGTCCCGGGCAAAGGTAAGGCGACACCCGTGGGAATACCGTGCGTGAGGCCGCAAGGTGATATGAGGTGTTACATGCTAGATCGATCTGGCATTGAGTCGGCGTCCTGACAATTATCTTGTACTTTGTTCAAGTACTATATTCATCTTATCTTGTCAAGTGTCAGCCTCAGTGACAAAACTCCGGTGGGATTTATGTGTGATAAATCCGGTTAAAAGATTATTCTTGTGGATGGACTAATCTTGTTATTTACATCTATTACAAGCCCTGTTTGCGATGTCGCTCAAACGTCCGACGGTGGCATACCTGTTATTTACTTTTGTTATAGGCCCTGTCTGTGATATCGCTCAGACGTCCGACGGTGGCAGACCTGTTATTTACTTTTGTTATAAGCCCTTTATGTGATGTCGCCCAGACGTCCGACTCTGGCATTTATTTTAAAGCCCTTTATGTGATGTCGCCTAGACGTCCGACTGTAGCATTTCTTTTAAATCCCTTTATGTGATGTCGCCCAGACGTCCAACTGTAGCATTTCTTTTAAAGCCCTTTATGTGATGTCGCCTAGACGTCCGATTGTGGCATTTCTTTTAAAGCCCTTTATGTGATGTCGCCCAGACGTCCGTCTGTGGCATTTCTTTTAAAGCCCTTTATGTGATGTCGCCCAGACGTCCGACTGTGGCATTTATTTTAAAGCCCTTTACGTGGTGTCGCTAAGACGCCCGACTGCGGCATTCCTTTTAAGCCCTTTATGTGGTGTCGCTTAGACACCCGACTGCGGCATTTCTTTTAATCCCTTTATGTGGTGTCTCTTAGACGCCCGACTGCGGCATGCATTTTATTACCTTTCGAGGCGTCGCTCCATACACCCGATCGGTTTTCAGTTATTTATTTTATTTATCAAGTCCTGCAATATTACCGTTGTTATATGAGCATCATCCTTTGTTCATGACGCATTCATGCATTCATTGATTATATCTTTTGTCCGAACTGTCTTGCGAGTACTTTCAAGTACTCACCTGGCTTGTTGATTTGGCCAGATGTTGATGAAGGCGATCTCTTGGATGAAGAGTTTGATAGCGAGTCCGACACCTAGAGGAGTCCCAGTCAGTCCCGTGCGATCCTGTCTTGGTCATTGTTTTATCCGCTTCTGCAACCCCGAAATAAATTCATCGAGCCTCACCTCGATGCTCGATGTGTTGCCAGTAGAAGTCAAGTTATCCACCACCATTTTTCCTCGAGCTAGTAGCATGCCACCACACCCATGTGTCATAACCGCCCATATGTAAGATATTGGCGAGTTTGTAATAAATTATTGAGCAGCCTCAGCTCAACCCTGTAATATATTTGATGCTACTGGTTCTCTGTTTATCAAGCTTTTGTCTACCAGAAAGGATGACTTTTCCTATACTCGGTTTAATAAGATCGGTTTTATCAATAAACATTTTATTGAAAAGCCGGTCGTGACAGACTTGGTAACCAGAGCCAGGCTGACTGTAGGAAGCCACTAGGTGCGATCGCTAATTGGTTATTAGCATGATAGAGTTATTCATGTTTTTACAAATGTAGTCATTTTTCTGACAGTCAGCATAAAATTTATGATCTGATCACTCAGAATTTTTGCCTACTTTTGTAGATGGCCAGCAACGACTGCGAGTCTCAAATGTTCGCCAACGTGCCTGAGGGGTTCGTCAAACTCCTCTCCTTCATTGTTCAGGTTGCAATGGGGCCATCCGTGCGCCCAGTCTTCACGCTTTATCCACACAAGATCAACGACAGTCTGACTATGCACCAGGCTGCAGTGCAATTCTGGGGAGGCCATGCTGAAATACGCCGCCTCCGATTCATGGGGAGAGCCATGCCTACAGAAAGGCATGCTATGCAGATGGCTGCCTGCGAGACGATAGCCCGTCTTCGGGATGTTCTTCCTGCAATGAAGACCCGTCGCTACCGCTACCTTCCATGCCATGTGCCTTACACCTGTCACTACTCTTTCTCTTGCCCCAGAGGAGAGCGAGATGAAGCCTTTGAGATGCTTGTCGAGTACATCCGAGCCCTGGAGGCAGCATTCGACTGCATGGTGGATGACCTCGTAGCTGCACGCATGGACTCAGTTCATGGCTGTGCTGCTAACAGGAGAGAACTCCTGCACACCGCTCCACCACTGACTTTTCTGTCATCCGCAGCCTCTCACTCACCTACCATACTCGCCTCAGCTCGTCGTCTGCCTACCACAGAGGAATTTAACCAGGCTATTGCACCCACTCCCGTCCGCTCTGCACCACTTGTTGCACCCACTCCCATACATGCTACCCCACCTATTCCACCCACTCGTATTCGTGTTATTCCGCCTACGCCACCTGCTCCATCAGCTCAGCACAACGTTTCTCGTCTGGAACCTATTAGCGAGGAGGAGGTTGATTCTCCAGCGTCTCTACGTCTCACCCTCGGCAGGCCAAGGAAGATCCTCACCATCTCCGACTAAGTACGCATAGACGCCATGCGATGTATCGACTTGTGTAATATGTTTATATGTACATAGGTTGTGAGAAGTATCCTGTTTGCGCATCATGTAGGATCTGGAGGAGTGCACTAGTTTAAATAACATGTCAGGATCATGTACGCATATCCTGAGTGATGTAATGTATAATTATGCCCGCGTGTAAGATATGCACTAGTCCTCCGCGCGAAATCGTGTGTTTCCAAAAATATCCTGGATTGAAAAATGTTCTTTGTGTGTGATTTTATTGACTTTTGCGACTCTCTTTCTTATCTTACGAGTTCACAAAATATATCCCCAGAGTGAAAGACGTCTCGTCCTTGGACGCGCTCCATGCCAACTCAGCCAGCAGAAAATTATGGCACACCGCAGAACCAAAATTTCACTCAGGGTCAGACAAGTCAACAGGACAGTGAAACAGCTTTTACATAAGTTTGTCGTTTGTATGAACAGAGTCAGCAGCAACACCAGGAAATGATGAACCAACTCATCAATATGGGAAGTAACCGTGGTCAGTATCAACCGCAATCCAAATTATCTGAGTTACAAAAGACGCGTCCTCCAACATTTTCTCATACTACAAGCCTCTTGAGGCCGATGACTGGCTTTGAGACATGGAGAGAAAATTAATTATCGCACAGTGTTCAGACCGTGAAAAAGTATTGTATGCACCACACTATCTCACAGGAGCAGCTGCATCGTGGTGGGAAAACTTCCTGCACATGCACCCCAACGAAAATGAAATCACCTGGGAAAATTTCAAAGAAGGTTTTCGTGGGGCACATATTCCTAAGAGCGTCATGAAAATCAAGAAGAAAGAATTTGATGAACTCAAGCAAAGGGCCATGACAGTGTCAGAATACAACAGCCAATTCACTCTGCTGTCTCGCTACGCCAATGAAGAACGCATGACCGAGAGCAAGAAGATGGAAAAATTCTTGGAAGGCCTGGCACCCGCCCTTAAGTGCCACCTAGTTGTGCATACCTTTCCAGATTTTAAAACACTGGTGGATAAGGCCATTACCCTGGAAAATGAGCGACGAAGCCTGGAAGATTTCCGCAAACGAAAAAGGGACTAGACTACTTTTGCTCGCAATCACAGAAGCAAGAAGGAATTTCAGAATGGGGATTCACACAAAACCCCGACGAATAATTCACGTCCAATCAAGAATTTCCATGCAAGAGACAAAGAGTTCACCTATCACCCAGGCGTTACCAGTTATGCTTGTGGAGAAGAAGGGCACTATGCTAAGCAGTGCCCCAAGCCAAGGAGCTCAACCCCGAAGCTTAATAATGGTGGCAATAATTCAGCACCAAAGTGAAGCAATTTCAACCCCAACAACAACCACCGGAAAGGTCACTTGAACCACGTGACCCGAGAGGAAGCACAGAACGCCCCAGATATCGTACTTGGTACGTACCCCGTCAACACAATACCTGCCATGGTTTTGTTTGATTCTGGAGCTTCTCACTCATTCGTTTCGAAAAGTTTTGCTTTGCAAAATAATTTTTCGATGCTTCCCTTGGAAAAATCAATGATCATCAAGTCCCCTGGAATTAAGCAAGTGACCCAGAGTTACTGTCAAGGTGTGGTTATTGAATTTGAAGGATTGAAATTTTACGCCAACCTTATTGTACTTGAAAGCAAAGGACTGGATGTCATCCTAGGAATGGATTGGTTAACCACCACCAAAGGTTTTATTGACTGCTTCAACCGTACCGTGATTCTCACACACCATCATGGGAAGAAAATAAAAGTTTTAGCCAAAGAGAGACAAATACCTCGGCAACCTAGATTAAACAAGGTGGACGTTTCTGAGCTGAACAAGGTTCCAGTTGTATGTGAATTCCCAGACGTATTTCTAGAAGAACTACCAGGCATGCCACCAGACCGAGAGATAGAATTCAGCATTGAGCTAGCACCTGGAACCGCTCCTATTTACAAGAAACCTTACAGAATGGCACCATCCGAATTGGTAGAGTTGAAGAAGCAAATAAAAGAATTATTGGAGAAAGGATACATACGAGCCAGCTCCTCACCTTGGGGTTCTCCAATTTTATTTGCCAAGAAGAAGGATGGAACAATGAGGTTGTGTATTGATTATCGAGCTCTCAACATGGTCACAATCAAGAACAAATACCCAATGCCCCGAATAAATGATTTATTTGATCAGCTCGCACAGGCCAAAGTCTTCTCAAAAATTGACTTGAGATCAGGATACCACCAATTAAAAGTACGAACAGAAGATATTCCCAAGACCGCATTCACCTCCAGATATGGGTTGTATGAGTTCACAGTGATGCCATTCGGGCTAACCAATGCCCCCGCATATTTTGTGCACCTCATGAACAAAGTATTTATGAAGTATATGGAAAAGTTTGTTGTGGTATTCATTGATGATATTCTGATATACTCCGAAACACCAGAAGAGCATGCCGAACATCTCAGGATTGTACTAGGAGAACTCAGGAAACATCAATTGTACGCCAAATTCAGCAAATGTGAATTTTGGATAAAATAGGTGGGTTTTCTAGGCCACGTGCTAACCCAAGAAGGTATTGCAGTGGACCCGGAAAAAGTCAAGGCCGTACTTGGCTGGAATCCACCGGCTAACGTAACGGACATACGGAGTTTCTTGGGAATGGCAGGCTATTATCAGAGATTTATTGAAGGATTCTCTACTATAGCAAAGCCTATGACACAATTGCTCAAGAAAGGCAAGAAGTTTGAATGGACAGAAGCATGTGAGCAAAGCTTCCAAGAGCTAAAAAGAAAATTAACAATGGCACCAGTACTAATTGTGCCAGATATACACAAGAATTTTGAGGTATATTGTCACGCATCCCGGAAAGGCCTCGGATGCAAGAAGGCAAGGTAGTTGCGTATGTCTCTAGACAACTACGCAAGCATGAGGAAAATTATCCCACTCATGACTTGGAATTAGCAGCGGTCATTCATGCACTCAAGGAATTGAGACACTTCCTACTTGGGAATCGTTGTGAGATATACACAGACCATAAGAGTCTTAAGTATATTTTCACACAGCCAGAGTTAAATTTACGGCAACAACGCTGGTTAGAGTTGGTGAAGGATTATGATGTTGGAATCCACTATCATCCCGGAAAAGCAAATGTTGTGGCAGATGCACTTAGTCCAAACCCCAGCACGGACGACGATAGTATACCAAAGTTGAGGCCAGAATTTCAGCAGGAATTTGCCCGACTCAATCTAATAATGGTTACCGAAGGCAGTGTGTCGAATATAGAAATACAGCCTACCCTGATGGAAAGAATCAAGGAAACCCAGCACGGACACCCCAGCATTGAGGGCTTAAAAATAAAAGTGAGTTTGGGAAGAGCCTCAGAATTCAACTTAGATGAGCAAGGAATATTGTGGTACGGAGAGAGGCTATGCGTACCAAATGTCAAGGACCTCAAACAGAAGATATTGACTGAAAGTCACACAGCTCCATATTCAATCCATCCTGGAGGGACAAAAATGTACAAAAACCTTCAGGAAATTTTTTGGTGGCATGGTATGAAGAGAGATATAGCCACGTTCATTGCATGTTGTGACTCTTGTCAACGTATCAAGGCCGAGCACCAGAAACCAGCCGGACTGTTACAGCCAAATAAGATACCCGAGTGGAAATGGGACGAGATTGGAATGGACTTTATCGTTGGACTGCCACGGCCACGACACGGAAATGATGCCATATGGGTCATAACCGACAGATTAACCAAGGTGGCACATTTTATTCCGGTAAAAACAACTTACACCACTCAGAGACTAGCCAGACTTTATCTTGCCCGTATCGTCTGCCTGCATGGAGTCCCTAAGACTATCATCTCCGATAGAGGCACACAGTTCGTCTCTACATTCTGGGATCACCTACAACAGGCACTGGGAACCCAACTAGCCTTCAGTACCGCATACCATCCCCAGACTAATGGGCAGACGGAACGCGTAAACCAAATCCTAGAAGACATGCTAAGAGCCTGTGTCCTCACCTACGGGAACAGTTGGGAAGAAAGTTTGCCATATGCAGAATTCACATACAACAACAGCTATCAAGCCAGCTTGCAAATGGCACCCTTTGAAGCTTTATATGGGAGAAGATGTCGTACCCCGCTAAATTGGTCAGAGACCGGAGACAGCCATATCTTTGGCCCAGATATGCTCAAGGAGGCCGAGGAGAAAGTTAAGACAATTAGAGAACGACTCAAAACAGCTCAAAGTCGGCAAAAGAGTTATTACGACCGAAAGCATCGGGAAACCAGTTTTGAACCCAGAGAATTGGTATACCTGAGAGTTTCTCCTATGAAGGGTCTGCAACGATTCAAGATTAAGGGGAAACTAGCACCAAGGTTCATCGGACCATTTCATATAGTGGCCCGACGAGGCAAGGTAGCCTACCAGCTAGACCTACCCGGAGACTTATCCGGTATCCACAACGTGTTTCACATCCCGCAGTTGAGAAAATACATGAGCAACCCAGAGAAGCAAGTTTCACATGAGTATATTGACATGCAACCGGACCTCACTTACCGGGAGCACCCAATAAAAATATTAGAAGAGTCTGAGAGGAGGACCCGACGGAAAACCATTAATTTTTTCAAAGTTCAATGGAGTAATCACACCGAGGATGAAGCAACTTGGGAGAGCGAGGATTTTCTTCGGACAGAGCACCCACACCTGTTTAAGGATCAGCTAAAATCTCGGGGACGAGATTTTTCCTAAGGGGGTAGGTGCTGTGACACTCCAATTTTTTTTTGTGATTTTGTTTTCGAAAAGAGCCTTGCTTGGTTTGAAAGAAGGTCATTTAAACCCTTCCTAAAAACCATCTTCTAAGTTTGCCCTCTCAAAAATCCTTTCCTTGGATTTAGTTTCTTTTAAAAAAAGAAAACCCTTTTAGTTTTGGGCTTTTATTTGGTTTTGATCCCTTCTAAATTTTACCATGCCTCCTATGGTGAAATTTTCCCAAAACCTCTCCTCCCACTTGGGTACAACCCAAACATTCTGTCCAAACTAATAAAATCAATTTTTGGATTTTGTTCCAACTATTTCTCCTCCCAAAATAATTCTGTCTTTTCTTTTGAGCCTAGGTGAATTGCAAAGCAAGTACCCTAATGCTTTTGATTTTTGACCTCAACTCCACACCCCTAGATAGTCCTTTGTACCCACAACCCAGAACCATCTTGATCCACTCTTCTCCTTTTCAAATATTTCAAATTTCACTCACTGCAAGTTTGGACCAGATTTGCCAAATTTGGTGAAATTCATATCTACACCTCTCCAAAAATTCCACAAATATTCAGGCAGCCTCTAGATGCAATAAGAGGCCCCTCCACCAAAAACTAGCTCCAGGAAAAATCACTACATGCCTAGATCATTCTGTCGAATGCCTTGCATGCACTTTTTCTGTTCATCTTCAGTTAAGTTCAGAGTTTCAGTGTCGATCTTCGTCAGAAATTCAGTCACATGCTCACAGTGCACTTGGCACGTTGCTCACGGCCTAGCTTGCTTGTCCGGAGCCTCACACGCGCGCTTAGCGCCTTCTTGGCGTCGGTGGCGCCCTGGCCCGCCTGCGCCGGGGTGCTTTGCGGCGGCCGTATCACCGTAGCGGCCGAGAGGGAGCAGAACGGCGGCATAACACCGTTCGGCGCCGCCCAAACCCCCTGGTGGCTCCGCGTGGCCATTTCGTCCCCAGCGCACGCATGCAGCACCGCCGCCGTGGCGCGACACGCACAGAGCGTGCTCCCTGTCGCCGACGGGCCTGCACCGCCGCGTTCCGTCGAGCTCCCCCTAAGCAACCAAATACCGACGTGGTTAGCACCTAAACGGAACCAGGGAACACCCACGACGACGCTCAACCTCTGAACCCTCCCGTGCAACCACAGCGCCGCCGTAATCACCTCGCCGGAGAACCCCGTTCTCGGCAACCGCCTCGGGGCGGCTATATATAGCACCCCGAGCTTGCTCTCGCCCCCGCACGACTCCACCACCTCACCAGACCCCGCCCAGCCACTGAACGAGCCTCGAGGGGCCTTTCCTCCTCGACTCCGGCCACCTCCATCCGCCTCGGGCCCCGGCATCGTTCTCTCCGGTGAGAATTCCTCCGCCGCCCTACTTTCACCCGTGGCCTCGTACCACCTCTAGTAGGATAATCCCCACCTCCATTTTGACCCCGCAGCTCTCTCCGGCGAGATCCGCGACCACCCGATTCGCCGTCCGCCGGAGCAAGCGTCGCCGCCGACGTGGTACTCGCCGGCGACCACCACCACCTCCCACAGACGCGGAATGGTGTCACATCCCTAGCTTCTGGTGCTGTCTAGTGTTGCATCTTGCTTGCATCATGTTTAAATTTTTGAAACTTGAACTGGGGAAATTTGGAAGCCTCAAAACCCTAAATAAAAGAAGGGCAAAAACCCTAAAATCTCATTCATTGTTCCAAAATGCTCTTCTTAAATGTTTGATAATTTTTGGCAAGGGTTCTGGTCCCAACCAAAATATTGAACATTTTTAAGGATTTATTTTTGGGACTTTGTATTTAAATCATTAGCTATTTGAATTTGAATTATATTCATATAATTAGAATATAATTTCAAATCCCCCTGAAATATTTTATGAGCTTTTGGAAAAGTCCATCTAGCAAAATAAAAATATTCAGAGGAGTTTTTGGCATTGTTTGAATTTGTTTAAATTCAAAACAGTGGCAAAAGATATTAATAAAAGAAAATAGAACAATAGCACAGAAATAAAAGATAGAAGCCCAGCCACTTACCGGGCGCCTACCTGTGCGGCCCGCTGCAGAAGCCTGCCCAGCCCATCTCCACTCCCCCCCTGTCGTCTTCCTCATGCCAGTAGGCAGCGCGCGTGGCCGACGCACGCCGGCGCACGCCTCGGCCACCTCCTGCTTGCCGCTCCACCTCGACGCCTGGACGCCTCTGGGAGACGCCACGCACCCTCCCTGGAACCCCCTCGACCTCTCCCATCGCCTCTCCCCTTCTCCGTCCCTCTCGCACACAACCGGCCGAGCGCCACCGTCGCTGACCCTCGCTGCCCTCGCGGCCACCGCCACCCCCTCTCCTCCCCGACGCGCTCCCGAGTTCCGCAGTACCTCCCTCGACCTCTCCGTCGGCTCACGCGACCGAAGAAGCCCTGAAGCGCCGTCCCGACGCTTTTCCCCTCCTCGGCCACCGAGGACCGCCGCCGTCGATTCGCCGCCGTCGCCGCCTCCCCGAGCTCGCCGTCTGCTCCAACCGACTCCCCGTGCGTGCCTCCGGTGGGTTCGTGAGCTCTCATAGAATGCGTAGGTGCTAACCGTAGATCCTCCCGTGCACGGTGTCGTCGTTTTCATCGGCGCCCGAACTCCGGCCGCCGCCACGACCTCGCTTCCGGCGAACTCCGTCCACCCCCGCACCCCCCCGTTGGTTCCCCTAGATGCGCGCGGGCGCGGGCTACCCCCTGGTAGCCTTCGCGCATCCATCCGTCGCCCGCAGCTCAAGTCCAGCGAGTTGCTGCCGCAGTTTAGGTCATCGCCGGTGAAACTCCGGCGGGAGCTGACGTGGCTCCGTCATTAGGAGCTAACCCAACTAACTAAACAACCTACAGCCACTGACAGTAGGCCCCACCCCTGGTCAAACCCCAGTCAGCGCTGGGTTTGACCGGGATTAGTTACTGTGTCACTGACCAGTGGACCCCACTGGTCAGGTTTGACCCGAGGCAGCCCAGTTGACTCTGCTGACGTCACAGTGACGTGGTGCTGACGCCATAAATCATTTCTGGATTTATTATTATTCAGAAAATTCAGAAAATGCCCTAAACTTCAATAAATCATAGAAATTCAACCGTAACTCCAAATTAAATAATTTATATATGAAAAATTATCAGAAAAATTCAAGGAATCCATCTGTACCATTTTCATGCATGTTAGAACAACTTATAGCTGCTGTTTAGCACAAATCAATTAAATGGCATTTGAATAATCACATATGGAGTTTGAATTTGAATCTTGTATTCAAACCAACTTCATTTAATCTGTTGCTAGTTGCATTAGCTCAAAACACATTCATATTGCCATGTCATGAGCATGCATCATATTGTGCATTGCATTGATTGTATTTCTTCTTTGTTGCCGGTATCTGTTCCCTCCCGGTAGATGATGTTCCGACGTTGTGATCGTTGACACTGATGAAGACTCAATGTTATCTTCAGAAGTGCCAGGCAAGCAAAACCCCCTTGTTCATTCCGATAAAATCCCACTCTCTCGCCCCTGCTCTCTTTTACTGCATTAGGTCAACATCGATTCATCTGTTACTTGCTGCGGTAGCTGAACCCCTTTATCCTCTGCATGACCTGTCATTCCACAGTAAATAGATGAAACCCACTAGCATGAGTAGGAGTTGTTTGAGCCCTGTTGTGCCTACTCATTCTTGCTTGTTTGTCATGCCTGCTACTGCTTAGAGTTGTGTCAGGTCTGATTCATCGGGAATGAATCAGAGGTGTGTGAATATGTCCTACTGTGTGTGAGCTAAGTGTGTGAACACGATTTGGTAAAGGTAGCGGTGAGAGGCCATGTAGGAGTACATGGTGGGTTGTCTCATTGAAGCCGTCCTTAGGAACTGAGTTCTGTGTTTGTGATCCATGATTCAGCTACTACCATGCATTGGGCCCTGAAATATGACCTCGCTCAACTTCTTATTCACCCTAGTCCTCTGTCCAGGAGTTGCAAGTAGTTTCTGGTGTTTGTAGCTTACTGGAGGCCATGGACAGCGCTGACCGTAGGGGTGGGCTGTGATGCGGTAGGTACGTGGCACGGTGTACCAGATGCCCGTTTGCTGTCTCGGGAACCCTGTTCACATCGTTTGGGGCTGTGAGCGAAACTCCGGCCGGATCTCCTCATGGATGGAACCCGAATAGGCGATAAACCTGGACTAGAGACTTGAGTGTTTAGGTAGGTCGTGGTCTACACCCACGTCGGCTTCCGCTTGAAGTCTGCCGAGCACATGTCGTGTGCAGACGCTAAGTGGTGGAAACATGTATGAAGAAGTACACCCCTGCAGGGTTAACATCATCTATTCGAATAGACGTGTCCGCGGTAAAGGACTTCTGGGTTGCTTATATCAGTTCATAGACAAGTGGAAGTGGATACCCTAAAATACGCAAGATAATCATCTATTCGAATAGCCGTGTCCGCGGTAAAGGACTTCTGGGTTGCTTATATCAGTTCATAGACAAGTGGAAGTGGATACCCTAAAATACGCAAGATAATCATCTATTCGAATAGCCGTGTCCGCGGTAAAGGACTTCTGGGTTGCTTATATCAGTTCATAGACAAGTGGAAGTGGATACCCTAAAATACGCAAGATAAGCGTGAGTGCTATGGATGGCGTTCTCGTAGGGAGACGGGAGTGGATCCATAGTGGTGTATTGATATGGTGAATGTGTGGACTCGTGTGCGCCACCTCAAAGGAGTTTGATTGCAGTCGTAGTTCAGGTTAGCCACCGAGTCAAAGCTGGCTTGCTGCAGTTATACCCCACCATCCCCTTTGTTGATAATGATGCGTATGTAGATAGTTCTGATGTAAGTCTTGCTAGGTACATTTGTACTCACGTTTGCCTATTTATGTTTTTGCAGAGAGACTTCAGTCTCACTAGTAGTTCCACGTGGACTTCGACGTTTAGCTTGTTACCTCAGCTACGATCTTGTGCCCTCGGCAGGATCTGGTAGATAGTCAGGCTTCTCAGCCTTTTTCATTTATAGATGTCTGTACTCAGACATGATAGCTTCCGCTTGTGCTTGATTTGTATGCTCTGAATGTTGGGTCGTGAGACCCCTATTTGTAATATCTCGCTCCTCGGAGCCTATTGAATAAATACTTGAGTCGTAGAGTCATGTTGTGATGCCATGTTGTGTTTGCACATATCGAGCATATTGTGTGTATGTTATTGAAATGCTTGGTATGTGTGGGATCTGACTATCTAGTTGTTTATCTTTAGTAGCCTCTCTTACCGGGAAATGTCTCCTAGTGTTTCCACCGAGCCATGGTAGCTTGATACTGCTCCAGAACACTTAGGCTGGCCGGCATGTGTCCTTCTTTGTTCCTGTGTCTGTCCCTTCGGGGAAATGTCACGCGATGGATACCGGAGTCCTGTTAGCCCGCTACAGCCCGGTACACCGGAGTCCTGCTAGCCCAGTGCTACAGCCTGGATTCACTCGCTGATGACCGACACGTTCGATGCTGGGTCATGGATGCCTGTCCCTGTAAGTTAGTTCCACTTTGGGTTTACGACTAGCCATGTCAGCCCGGGCTCCTTATCATATGGATGCTAGCGACACTGTCATATACGTGTGCCAAAAGGCGCAAACTGTCCCGGGCAAAGGTAAGGCGACACCCGTGGGAATACCGTGCGTGAGGCCGCAAAGTGATATGAGGTGTTACATGCTAGATCGATGTGGCATTGAGTCGGGGTCCTGACAAATGGCGCCCTGAGCATGGAGGTACTCTCCGATCTCCCTGCCTCGCCGTGGATCGCCGCTGGCGACCACCGCGGCTCTCGGGCGCCGACGAGCCCCGACTCCCTCGTTTGAAATTTCAAAACTGACGGGTGGGACCCGCCCGTCAGCCTCTCCTTTGTTTTTTTGAATCATTTACTGAAAGCGTACTCTGGAGAATACACTTCCACTCTGAACCGTTTTCTTGGATTTTTTCTGCAAAGCCCCCTGGAAGTTTTCTGTTTCATTACAGATGGGTCCTTGGGTTAAAACCCTTATAACTTTTTAACATAAAGGAATTTTTGAGTGATTCCTTTTCTGTCCTCTTGAAATTTTTGTCTAGTTTTTTATCATGTTTATTTGAAAAATATTTGGAACACTTTTCTGTACACTCACGGTATTTACGTTGCGTACGTATTTTTTCTTATACCGTAGATACCGGAGGAGGTGACGGAGCTGCAAACTTCGCACAGTTAGACTCCGACTACTCCGAACCAGGCAAGCATGTTTGAACTCTTGATATGATGAGTGTTGTTGCATGTTTGCATTTTAGTATGGTCATGGCATGTTTAGGAACATCACTTTGAATGTTATGTTTCATGCACATAATCGGAAAGTAAGTTTCGGAAAGCATTATGTTGTTGGATACATATTTGCATGAGGATGGGTAAGATGGCAGTGTTGTGACATGCCAGTCTTATGCCAGATTATTTGACTTCCGTGTCATCGTGAAACAAATCACATATCCATTCTTTCCTTCCTATACTGTCACATGTTTTACGAAAGGAATATGGCATAGTAAGTTGCAAATCGTTTTCCTGGTACACACCAAATAGATAGGCCGGGGTGAGGGTTCCATGGCCCTGGATTAAAGCCCGTCATCCGGTCAGGGGGCATGGGTGTTTCCGGTTGGGACCGAGAGGGGGGCACCCCTTAGAGCGCGCGTATAGAAATTTGATCCCATGCTATTCGAGGTTGTGGCCTCCCCGTCTCAAAGTTTTTCTTGGATGTTGTCCAGGGTGATTCGTGGCATCGTGAGGTGAAATGGGTGTGTACTAGTTAAATGTGTTTCTACTGAAATACCGTAAACGGAACTAGTCCTTTGTGACTACGGAAATCCGTTGGCTGTGGTCAGATCATCGAAACTCTGCAGAGTCTCAAATCCTTCAATTATCTTGTACTTTGTTCAAGTACTATATTCATCTTATCTTGTCAGGTGCCAGCCTCAGTGACAAAACTCTGGTGGGATTTATGTGTGATAAATCCGGTTAAAAGATTATTCTTGTGGATGGACTAATCTTGTTATTTACATTTATTACAAGCCCTGTCTGCGATGTCGCTCAGATGTCCGACGGTGGCATACCTATTATTTACTTTTGATATAGGCCCTGTCTGTGATGTCGCTCAGACGTCCGACGGTGGCGGACCTGTTATTTACTTTTGTTATAAGCCCTTTATGTGATGTCGCCCAGACATCCGATTGTGGCATTTCTTTTAAAGCCCTTTATGTGATGTCGCCTAGACGTCCGACTGTGGCATTTCTTTTAAAGCCCTTTATGTGATGTCGCCCAGACGTCCGACTGTGGCATTTCTTTTAAAGCCCTTTATGTGATGTCGCCTAGACGTCCGACTGTGGCATTTCTTTTAAAGCCCTTTATGTGATGTCGCCCAGATGTCCGACTGTGGCATTTCTTTTAAAGCCCTTTATGTGGTGTCGCTAAGACGCCCGACTGCGGCATTCCTTTTAAGCCCTTTATGTGGTGTCGCTTAGACGCCCGACTGCGGCATTTCTTTTAAGCCCTTTATGTGGTGTTGCTTAGACGCCCGACTGCGGCATGCATTTTATTACCTTTCGAGGCGTCGCTCCTGACACCCAATCGGTTTTAAGTTATTTATTTTATTTATCAAGTCCTGCAATATTACCGTTGTTATATGAGCATCATCCTTTGTTCATGACGCATTCATGCATTCATTGATTATATCTTTTGTCCGAACTGTCTTGCGAGTACTTTCAAGTACTCACCTGGCTTGTTGATTTGGCCAGATGTTGAGGAAGGCGATCTCTTGGATGAAGAGTTTGATAGCGAGTCCGAAGCCTGGAGGAGTCCCAGTCAGTCCCGTGCGATCCTATCTTGGTCATTGTATTATCCGCTTCTGCAACCCCGAAATAAATTCATCGAGCCTCACCTCGACGCTCGATGTGCTGCCAGTAGAAGTCAAGTTATCCACCACCATTTTTCCTCGAGCTAGTAGCATGCCACCACACCCCTGTGTCATAGCCGCCCATATGTAAGATATTGGCGAGTTTGTAATACATTGTTGAGCAGCCTCAGCTCAACCCTGTAATATATTTGATGCTACTGGTTCTCTGTTTATCAAGCTTTTGTCTACCAGAAAGGATGGCTTTTCCTATACTGGGTTTAATAAGATTGGTTTTATCAATAAACATTTTATTGAAAAGCCGGTCGTGACATTATTTGAGGTTCTATCAATTGCCCAACTGTAATTTGTTTACCCACCGTTTGCTATCTTTCTTGAGAGAAGCCACTAGTGAAACCTACGCCCCCCGGGTCTCCTTTCTCATACATTTTCCTTGCAATCTACTTTTCCTTTGCATTTTTATTCAGATCTACTAAACCAAAAAAATACAAAAATACCTTGCTACAATTTATCTTTATTTATTTTATTTGGCGTTCGATCTATCCATTTACTACAAAATTATCTCACGTCTGTTTGCCACTTAAGGCGCCGTACCCCGAAAGGGATTGACAACCCCTTTAACACGTGGGCTGCGAGGATTTGTTATCTGTATGCAGGGGTTGTTTACGTTGTGTTGCTTGGTTCTCCTACTAGTTCTATAACCTTGGTCTCATCTGAGCGAAATACCTACCGCCGCTGTGCGGCATCATCCCTTCCTCTTTCGGGAAATACCGAAGTAGCTTCAAGCAACATCACACAACTGTTTCTGAAGAGCTGTACTCATTGGCCAAGGGACCATCTTCGACTGCATTAACATACAAAGGGTACGAGATAAATGAGAATACATTTTACTTGATCGCCCGAGATTAAAAGAGCACCAACCAGAACAGTGGTGTCTGCTTTGATGCAGCAACCAAGAGGGGAAAGGACACATATTATGGTTACATAGTGGACATATGGGAACTTGACTATGGACATGATTTTAAGGTCTCTTTGTTTTAGTGCAAATGGGCCAGTCTGCCAGGAGGCAGGGTACAGGTAGACTGATACGTCTCCAACGTATCTATAATTTTGATTGTTCCATGCTATTATATTACCCCTTTTGTATGATTATGGGCTTTATTTTACACATTTATATCATTTTTGGGCCTAACCTGCTAATAGGAGGCCCAGCCTGTATTGCTGTTTTTTGCCTATTTCAGTATTTCGAAGAAAAGGAATATCAAATGGAGTCCAAACGGAAAGAAACCTTCGGGAGCGTGATTTTTGGAACGAACGTGATCCAGAGAACTTGGAGTGCAAGTCAAGAAGCAAACGAGGTGGCCAGGAGATAGGAGGGCGCGCCCACCCCTCCTGGATGTGCCCCTGTCTCCTGGGCCCCTCGAGCGGCCACCGACGTACTTCTTCCTCCTATATATATCTACGTACCCCGAAAACATCCAGAGAGCCACCAAAACACAATTTCTACCGCCATAACCTTTTGTATCCGCGAGATCCCATCTTGGAGCGTTTGCCGGTGCTCCGCTGAAGGGGGAATCGACCATGGAGGCCTTCTACATCAACACCATAGCCGCTACGATGAGTTGTGAGTAGTTTACCACAGACCTTCGAGTCCATGGTTATTAGCTAGATGACTTCTTTTCTCTTTTTGGATCTCAATACAATGTTCCCCCCTCTCTTGTGGAGATCTATTCTATGTAATCTCCTTTTGTGGTGTGTTTGTCGAGATCCGATGGATTGTGGGTTTATGAACAAGTTTATCTATGAGAAATATTTGAATCTTCTTTGAATTCTTTTATGTATGATTGAGTTATCTTTGCAAGTCTCTTCAAATTATCAGTTTGGTTTGGCCTACTAGATTGATCTTTCTTGCCATGGGAGAAGTTCTTAGCTTTGGGTTCAATCTTGCAGTGTCCTTAACCAGTGACAGAAAGGGTTGCAAGGCACGTATTGTATTGTTGCCATCGAGGATAAAAAAATGGGTTTTATATCATATTGCTTGAGTTTATCCCTCTACATCATGCCATCTTTCTTAATGCGTTACTTTGTTCTTATGAACTTAATACTCTAGATGCATGCTGGATAGTGGTCGATGTGTGGAGTAATAGTAGTAGATGCAGGTAGGAGTTGGTCTACTTGTCACGGACGTGATGCCTATATACATGATCATGCCTAGATAATCTCATAATTATTCACTTTTCTATCAATTGCTCGACAGTAATTTGTTCACCCACCATAATACTTATGCTATCTTGAGAGAAGCCACTAGTGAAACCTATGGCCCCCGGGTCTATCTTTTATCATATAAGCTTTCAATCTACTTTTATTTGCCTCTTTACTTTTTGCATCTGTATTATAAAATACCAAAAATATATTTATCTTATCATATTATCTCTATCAGATCTCCCTTTCGCAAGTGTCCGTGAAGGGATTGACAACCCCTTTATTGTGTTGGTTGCGAGTTCTTTGTTTCTTTGTGTGGGTGTGTGGGACTTTTGAGGAGCCTCCTACTCGATTGATACCTTGGTTCTCAAAAACTGAGGGATATACTTACGCTACTATTGCTGCATCACCATTTCCTCTTCAAGGAAAACCAATGCAAGCTCAAGGCGTAGCAAGAAGGATTTCTGGCGCCATTGACGGGGAAGCTTCCACCAAGTCAAGTCAAGATTCGACCTCCCGCCAATGAAGGATTTCTGGCGCCGTTGCCGGGGAGGTCTTCGCTCAAGTCAAGACATACCAAGTACCCATCACAAACTCATCTCCCTCGCATTTACATTATTTGCCATTTGCCTCTCGTTTTCCTCTCCCCCACTTCACCTTTGCCGTTTTATTTGCCCTCTCTTTCCAAATCTCTCTCTCTTTTTTGCTTGCCCTTTTCTGTTTGCTCATGTGTTAGATCGTTTACCTTGTCGTTATGGCTAGTTCCTTATCCGCTCCTATGTGTCCCGAGTTTGAAGTTCTTCACTTCAAGAAAAGGCAAGGAGAAAACTTAAAAGATGCTTGGTATATGATGATGGAATCTTATCGCAAGTGCACCCTAGAGGTGAACTTTAGAATTATTCTTTGCAATTTTTATGTTGGGCTAAATATGTCGCATAGACAACTCTTGGATTGCATATTGCCAAGGGAAATTTTATTGAAATTGATCCTAGTATTGCTCATGAAATTATAGAGGGAATAGTGGGAACACTACCTCAAAAGGGAGGATGACATCCTACCCAAGAAGAAACACAAGTGTTTGGAAAGATTTGCGAAGTAACAATTTTTTTACAAAAGTCTCTTGAGCCTCTTAAAAAGTGTTAGCGGAAATCTTCACCGCATGAATATGTTGTTTACTCTTTGCAATAAGCAGTTGGATTCTTTAGATATAAAAATTTCCGAGTATGAAGGGAAACGTAAAGAACCTCCCGGATTTGAGCATGACTCCGCTAAAAAACTGAAAATTAAAGATGGCACTACTTAGATCTATCTTCGCTTTTATGCCTAGCTAGGGGCGTTAAACGATAGCGCTAGTTGGGAGGAAACCCAATTTTCTTTGTGTTTTTTGTTTTTGTTCCTGTTTAGTAATAAATTTTGCATATACTTTGTGTTTAGATGTGTTTTCATGCTTTAATTAGTGTTTCTACCAAGTAGAACCTATAGGATAACCTATGATGATAGTTGATTTGATTCTGCTGAAAAACAGAAACTTTGCACGCACGAAATTAATTTTGTTAAATCACAGAAACGTGATTTTGTGTTCATTATTTTTGCTTCTGATCAATAAACAAATTGTCCAGGACTTCCTATTTTGGTAGGATTTTTAGAGTTCCAAAAGTTTGCGTTAGTTACAGATTGCTACAGACTGTTCTATTTTTGACAGATTCTATTTTTCGTGTGTTCTTTGCTTATTTTGTTGCATCTATGCCTAGTATTAAGTGGTATGAACCATAGAGAACTTGGAATACAGTAGTTTTAACACCAAAATAAATAAAAATGTGTTCATTACAGTACCTTATGTGGTGGTTTTGTTTTCTTTCACTAACGGAGCTTATAAGATTTTCTGTTGAGTTTTGTGTTGTGAAGTTTTCAAGGTTTGGGTAAAGCTTTGATGGACTATGGAATAAGGAGTGGGAAAAGCGTAAGCTTTGGGATGCCCATGGCACCCTAAGATATTCAAGAATAGCCAAAAGCCTAAGCTTGGGGATGCCCCGGGAAGGCATCCCCTCTTTCGTCTTTGTTCATTGGTAACTTTACTTGGAGCTATATTTTTATTCGCCACATGATATGTGTTTTGCTTGGAGTGTCGTGTATTATATTAGTCTTTGTTTTTTAGTTTACCACAATCATCCTTGCTGTAAACATCTTTTGGGAGAAGCCTATTGTCGGTGTACTAGAGTAGGGGTACCCTAGTATCCCGAACTCGTGCACGGGCAGTTGCAGCGGCCCGCGGCAAGGCTTGCCGGGTGACCGCCAAGACCCTCCGTGGTTCCCTCGAAGACCATTCAAGAACAAAGTACTCAAACCAAGGCCCCGGCAAGAGGAGCTTGCCGGGAAGGCCAACCAAGGCCCCGGCAAGAGGAGCTTGCTGGGAAGGCCAACCCAGGCCCCGGCAAGAGGATCTTGCCGGGAAGAGACAAGACCCCAGCAAGAGGAGCTTGCCGGGAAGGCCACTCAAGGCATACCAAGAAAGCTTGCCGCGATGCGCCCTGCGTCCCGGCAAGGCCCGGTGAGCAACAAGCTCCCAAACACGACAAGACGACGACCGCGGCAAGGAGCTTGCCGCGGGAAACCCCCACTTCGTGCCCGCGCTCCAGCACACCTGCTAACGTGTCGCTTGAGGACTCTCCCAAGCACACGTGACAGGAGGCCGTGCAGCTAGGGGTGCACGGTGGCAAGCGGAGATGAAGAGAAGGCCATCGTGGCAAACGGTGGCGCTCCTAACGGTCACTCTTTGCACTGTTTAGGCAACTCAGACAGGCATTCAATGCCCTTGTCCCCTGCCGTCAGAGTTAGGTAGGGTGCACTGTATCCACAGAAGCGGTAGCTGCACCTACCGCATCCTTTTCCATTTTTACCCTTCTATGTCTACGTTGCCACCTGTCGGTGACCCCTTGAAAGTATAAAAGGAGTCCCAAGCGCAACGTAGAAGGGGTTCGGCCAGTTCGGCTCATTCGAAACACCAGAAACACTCCCACGCTCAGTCTGGCAGCGTCCATCGCTCCTGAGCAAGGATTCAATACACACAAACAAGCAGCAGTGTGGTTTTACGCATCCGTGCGGCCCGAAGCTGGGTAAAAACTGCCCGCGTGTACCGCCTCGATCCGCTCTTTGTGCAACCTCCGCCTCCCTCCGAACCAAAAGGGGCCCTGTCCCCATAGGTGTTGGTGGATCAGCCTCCCCGACATCTCTGGCGCGCCAGGTAGGGGGGCGTCGAGATTGTGCGAACCCGATCCGGCGTGCACGCGAGCTAGATCTTCATCTTCTTCATCGACATGCCACCGAAGAAGAAGACTTCGGCGGTAGCCGTTCCATCCTCGTCAAGGCTCAGCTGTTCTTCATCGTCATGGCTCCCAAGAAGCAGGCGACCAAAAGAACGATGCCAGTGCGGCAACAGAAAAGCTAAGTCATGCGAAACTTTAGTTACTTCCTTTCTATATAAGGTTATCCGCCTCGGAGATCTTGTTCTTTGTATGGAAAACCTGTGCACGGAGGAACCAACTCGTAGCTAGTTGCTCCTTTACTTTGTTTCGAGTCCGCTCAACAACTTAAGTGAGCTGCTAGCGCCCTTACTTTGCTTCGAGTCCGCTCAACAACTTAAGTGAGCCGCTAGCGCCCTTACTTTGTTTCGAGTCCACTCAACAACTTAAGTGAGCTGCTAGCGCCCTTACTTTGCTTCGAGTCCGCTCAGCAACTTAAGTGAGCCGCTAGCGCCCTTACTTTGTTTTGAGTCCGCTCAACAACTTAAGTGAGCTGCAACTAGTTGCGACAAGGTTTCTTGTCGGTAGCGACCCCGCCAGCAGGCTACTGAAGTTCCGCACTCGGCGCTCGCGGCAAGGGTGCCTGCACCGGCAAGTTTCCCTAGAAAGCGTAGGGTGGACGTACAAAGAGAGGTTGAACAGGAAGATACCATGCACTATTTGTTTGAGATTTCTGCATAGACCTGTATGCCAAGGAGCCTTCTCGCGGCTAGTTGCGCTCCATGTTGCCTCGAGTCCGCTCGGCAACTTGTGCGGTTGCGCTAGAACCAAGAAGGTAAACCTTTCCGGGAGGCGACGTTCCCAAATAGCCGCTGAGGGCCCGTTCCCTCAAGCGCTGCTGGCTGGATCGTACGCACCGGAAAGCATTCCAGCAGGCATAGGCAATATGTAGCAGAAGTCAAAATTTGCAAGTGAGTTAAGTGCACTTCAGACCAGTCTTCTTGGTGTTAAGAACGACGAAGTTCTTTGCCATAAGCCTTCTCGGCAACAAGCTTGCCGGAAGCCAGCATCGAGAACGTCAAAGTCCTCTGCTGAAGATAAAAGCCTTGTCGGCAACAAGCTTGCCGGAAGCCGGCATCGAGAACATCAAAGTCCTCTGCTGAAGATAAAAGCCTTCTCGGCAACAAGCTTGCCGGAAGCTGGCATCGAGAACGTCAAAGTTCTCTGCTGAAGATAAAAGCCTTCTCGGCAACAAGCTTGCCGGAAGCCGGCATCGAGAACGTCAAAGTTCTCTGCTGAAGATAAAAGCCTTCTCGGCAACAAGCTTGCCGGAAGCCAGCATCGAGAACGTCAAAGTTCTCTGCTGAAGATAAAAGCCTTCTCGGCAACAAGCTTGCCGGAAGCCGGCATCGAGAACATCAAAGTCCTCTGCTGAAGATAAAAGCCTTCTCGGCAACAAGCTTGCCGGAAGCTGGCATCGAGAACGTCAAAGTTCTCTGCTGAAGATAAAAGCCTTCTCGGCAACAAGCTTGCCGGAAGCCGGCATCGAGAACGTCAAAGTTCTCTGCTGAAGATAAAAGCCTTCCTGGTGACGAGCTTGCCGGAAGCCGGCGACACGGATGATGGGGTCGCCGGTGCCGCGCAAAGCGGCGCCCGACGCCTAGTCGGACCCGCCACTCCGCCGCCCGCTACCCTCACCGTCGCTGTCGCTCTCCTCCTCGTCACTCTCGCTCGAGGAGGAGCCTTCGCTGTCGGAGGAGCTGTCCACGCAGCACTTCGCCCGAGTGCCGAAGCACCCGAAGACCTTAACGGAGAGGAGATCGCCCTCCATCAACTTAAAATGGAGGGTAAACCCCTCCATCAGGCTGTGGATACGGGCGAACGTCTTCCACCCTCGATCAAGATACATCACATTAGGGGCTGGGAATACAACGCGGACTCGTGTGCCGCTGATCCCACAGCCCCTCATGTGCAGTCTCAGTGTCTCGGGCGGGTCCAACTACATCGCGCCCGCAAACGGAGCTGGAAGCCGGAGGCGACCACGAGGCGCCCGGCGCAGCTTGACGAAGAACTCGCAAGGGTCGTCCCCTATATGGACCGTCGTGGGTGGAGGAGCCGCCGGCGGAGGCGAAGCTGGCGCGCCGCCCCGCCCGCCTCTTCCCCGAGCGCCTCGACCTCGTCCTCGACCTCGTCCACGACCTCGCCCCCTCCCTCTTGTCGGGAGCTTGCCGGGAAGGCCAACCAAGGCCCCGGCAAGAGGAGCTTGCCGGGAAGGCCAACCCAGGCCCCGGCAAGAGGATCTTGCCGAGAAGAGACAAGACCCCGGCAAGAGGAGCTTGCCGGGAAGGCCACTCAAGGCATACCAAGAAAGCTTGCCGCGACGCGCCCTGCGTCCTGGCAAGGCCCGGTGAGCAACAAGCTCCCAAACACGACAAGACGACGACCGCGGCAAGGAGCTTGCCGCGGGAAACCCCCACTTCGTGCCCGCGCTCCAGCACACCTGCTAACGTGTCTCTCTAGGACTCTCCCAAGCACACGTGGCAGGAGGCCGTGCAGCTAGGGTTGCACGGTGGCAAGCGGAGATGAAGAGAAGGCCATCATGGCAAACGGTGGCGCTCCTAACGGTCACTCTTTGCACTGTTTAGGCAACTCAGACAGGCATTCAATGCCCTTGTCCCCTGCCGTCAGAGTTAGGTAGGGTGCACTGTATCCACAGTAGCGGTAGCTGCACCTACCGCATCCTTTTCCATTTTTACCCTTCTATGTCTATGTTGCCACCTGTCGGTGACCCCTTGAAAGTATAAAAGGAGGCCCAAGCGCAACGTAGAAGGGGTTCGGCCGGTTCGGCTCATTCGAAACACCAGAAACACTACAACGCTCAGTCTGGCAGCGTCCATCGCGCCTGAGCAAGGATTCAATACACACAAACAAGCAGCAGTAGGGTTTTACGCATCCGTGCGGCCCGAAGCTGGGTAAAAACCGCCCGCGTGTACCGCCTCGATCCGCTCTTTGTGCAACCTCCGCCTCCCTCCGAACCGAAAGGGGCCCTGTCCCCATAGGTGTTGGTGGATCAGCCTCCCCGACACCTATTTGATTTGAATTTATTAGAATATGCTATGTGCTTCACTTATATCTTTCGAGCTTGATAGTTTTTGCTCTAGTACTTCACTTATATCTTTTTGAGCACGGCGGTGGCTTGATTTTATAGAAATTGCTAGTATCTCATACTTCACTTATATTATTTTGAGAGTCTTTTAGAACAGCATGGTATTTTCTATGGTTATAAATTGGTCCTTGAATGGTAGGCATCCAAGTTGGGTATAATAAAAACTACGATAGGAAGTGATTTGGATGCTATGATCAATTTGATACTTGATAATTGTTTTGAGATATGGAGGTAGTGATATTAAAGTCATGCTAGTTGGGTGATTATGAATTTAAAGAATGCTTGTGTTGAAGTTAGCAAGTCTCGTAGCATGCACGTATGGTTAAAGTTGTGTAAAAAATGCTTGTGTTGGAGTGTACCTGGCTTGTGCATCCTTATGAGCGGCGGTCGGGGACGAGCGATGGTCTTTTCCTACCTGTCGGGGATATACCCCGCGGTATGACCCGCCTGAGGTCATAACCCGGCTGGGACTTTGTAAACCGGCGATGGTAAACCGGCAGACAGTTAAGACAGATGGTTAAGACAGACGGTAAACCGGCGAGTGGTAAACCGGCAGGTTTTAAGACAGATGGTAACACCGGCAGGAGTTAAGTCAGATGATAACCCGGTAGGTGTTAGGTCAATCAAACCCGACAGGCAATCATAAACAGGAAGACCATCATAAACCGGCAGACCATCATAAACCGACAGATCATGTTAAAGTGGCAGACCATCATAAACCGGCAGACCATGTTAAACCAGCACCATACAGTGATAACTGGGTTGCCATGGGTTATGAAGCCCAAAACGTTAAGAAGCCCATGAAGGGAAGTAAAAATAGTTGAAGTCTTAGTCCGAGATGGACTCTACATGTAACCCGCCCCTTCAACATATATAAGGAGGGGCAGGGCTCCCCAAAAGAGGGACAAGCAACAAGAAACAATCTCTAGGGCTAGACACAACGAGGGAGAGCCGGTTTACGGTGACTCCCTCATGATGATAATGAGACCTAGCCACAAAACAACATGTAGGGTTGTTACCGGATGATGTTTCCCGGGGCCCTAAGCTGTCTAAATCTTTGTCTTGCATGTTGCGTCTCTCGATTCCGCTCAACCCCTCTCTTCCTACCACATAGATGCGTTGGCCTCACGACTAAGTCCTCACACTAAGGACATCTGACGTGACAATTCCACGACACTACCAATCTATCCCTCTAGGAGCATGCGCGTAGTGCTTGATTTTTGATGACTTCTAAATTTTTGCAATAAGTATATGAGTTCTTTTGACTAATGTCGAGTCCATGGATTATACGCACTTTTACCTTTCCACCATGGCTAGCCTCTTCGGTACCGTGCATTGCCCTTTCTCACCTTGAGAGTTGGTGCAAACTTCGCCGGTGCATCCAAACCCCGTGATACGATACGCTCTATCACACATAAATCTCCTTATATCTTCCTCAAATAGCCACCATACCTACCTATTATGGCATTTCCATAGCCATTCCAAGATATATTGCCATGCAACTTTCCACTGTTCCGTTCATCATCTTCATGACATACTTTACTTTTGTCATATTGTCATTGCATGATCATGTAGATGACAGCCACCATGCATAATTTTTTTATACATGTCACTCTTGATTCATTGCACCATCCCGGTACACCGTCGGAGGCATTCATATAGAGTCATATCTTGTTCTAGTTTCGAGTTGTAATTCATATGTTGTAATCAATGAAAGTGTGATGATCATCATTATTAGAGCATTGCCCAAAAAAAAGAAAAAAAAGAGAAAGGCCAAAAGAAAAAAAGGAAGGCCAAAGAAAAAAAGAACAAAAAAGAACAAAAATAAAATAAATAAAAGGGGCAATGTTACTATCTCTTTTTCCACACTTGCGCTTCAAAGTAGCACCATGTTCTTCATGTAGTGAGTCTCATATTTTGTGCTTCAAAGTAGCACCATGTTCTTCATATAGTGAGTCTCATATGTTGGCACTTTCATATGCTAGTGGGAATTTTTCATTATAGAACTTGGCTTGTATATTCCTACAATGGGCTTGCTCAAATGCCCTAGGTCTTCGTGAGCAAACAAGTTGGATGCACACCCACTAGTTTTCTTTTGTTGAGCATTCATTTATAGCTCTAGTGCATCCGTTGCATGGCAATCCCTACTCCTCATGTTGACATCAATTGATGGGCATCTCCATAGTCCGTTGATTATCCTCGTCAATGTGAGACTTTCTCCTTTTTTGTCTTCTCCACACAATCCCCATCATCATATTCTATTCCACCCATAGTGCTATATCCATGGCTCACGCTCATGTATTGCGTGAAGGTTGAAAAAGTTTGAGATTATTTAAGTACAAAACAATTGCTTGGCTTATCATCAGGGGTGTAGAATTTGGGAACATCATTGTGTGATGAAAATTAAGCATAACCTAACTATATGATTTTGTAGGGATGAACTTTATTTAGCCATGTTATTTTGAGAAGACAAGATTGCTTTGATTAGTATGCTTGAAGTATTACTATTTCTTTTATCAATATGAACTTTTATTTTGAATCATTTGGATCTGAACATTCATGCCACAATAAAGAAAATTACATTGAGAATTATGCTAGGTAGCATTCCACATCAAAAATTCTGTTTTTATCATTTACCTACTCGAGGACGAGCAGGAATTAAGCTTGGGGATGCTTGATATGTCTCCAACATATCTATAATTTTTTATTGTTCCATGCTATTATATTACCCCTTTTGGATGTTTATGGTCTTTATTTTACACATTTATATCATTTTTGGGACTAACCTACTAACCGGAGGCCCAACCCGTATTGCTGTTTTTTTGCCTATTTCAGTATTTTGAAGAAAAGGAATATCAAACGGAGTCCAAACGGAATGAAACCTTCGGGAGCATGATTTTTGGAACGAACATGATCCGGAGAACTTGGAGTGCAAGTCAAGAAGAAAACGAGGTGGCCAGGAGATAGGAGGGCACGCCCACCTGCCTGGGCATGGCCCCATGTCTCCTGGGCCCCTCGAGCGGCCACCGGCGTAATTCTTCCTCCTATATATACCTACGTACCGCGAAAACATCCATAGATCCACCAAAACAAAATCTCCACTGCCGTAACCTTCTGTATCCGCGAGATCCTTCGTCGGCGCTCCGCCAGAGGGGGAATCGACCATGAAGGGCTTCTACATCAACACCATAGCCCCTCTGATGTGTTGTGAGTAGTTTACCACAGACCTTCGTGTCCATAGTTATTAGCTAGATGGCTTCTTCTCTCTTTTTGAATCTCAATACAATGTTCTCCCCCTCTCTTGTGGAGATCTATTCGATGTAAACTCTTTTTGCGGTGTGTTTGTCGAGATCCGATGAATTGTGGGTTTATGATCAACTTTATCTATGAGAAATATTTGAATCCTCTCTGAATTCTTTTATGTATGATTGAGTTATCTTTGCAAGTCTCTTTGAATTATCAGTTTGGTTTGGCCTACTAGATTGATCTTTCTTGCCATGGGAGAAGTGCTTAGCTTTGGGTTCAATCTTGCGGTGTCCTTACCCAGTGACAGAAAGGGTTGCAAGGCACTTATTGTATTGTTGGCATCGAGGATAAAAAGATGGGGTTTATATCATATTGCTTGAGGTTATCCCTCTACATCATGTCATCTTTCTTAATGCATTACTCTGTTCTTATGAACTTAATACTCTAGATGTATGCTGGATAGCGATCGGTGTGTGGAGTAATAGTAGTAGATGCAGGCAGGAGTCGGTCTACTTGTCACGGAAGTGATTCCTATATACATGATCATGCCTAGATAATCTCATAATTATTCACTTTTCTATCAATTGCTCGACAGTAATTTGTTCACCCACCGTAATACTTATGCTATCTTGAGAGAAGCCACTAGTGAAACCTATGCCCCTCGGGTATATCTTTTATCATATAAGCTTTCAATCTACTTTTATTTGCCTCTTTACTTTTTGCATCTATATTATAAAATACCAAAAATATATTTATCTTATCATATTATCTCTATCAGATCTCACTTTTGCAAGTGGTCATGAAGGGTTGACAACCCCTTTATTGCGTTGCTTGCGAGTTCTTTGTTTGTTTGTGTAGGTGTGTGAGACTTTTGAGGAGCCTCCTACTGGATTGGTACCTTGGTTCTCAAAAACTGAGGGAAATACTTACGCTACTATTGCTGCATCACTCTTTCATCTTCAAGGAAAACCAACGCAAGCTCAAGATGTAGCATAGACCCACAGTACGAAATGACAATAGTGGATCTGAACAACCTTGGGTACACAGACATACCATTCGTCCCAGCCAATGATGTGGCGTACGTTTTCTATGTGATGGACATGTCTACTAAACCGAGAAAGAGAAAAGATAAGGAAGCGAATACATCATACGATGAGCCAAAGCACCACATAGTTCTTTCAAGGAAAATAGACATCGTGGGAGTGGAGGGAAAGACAAACATGCCTGAAGAATATGAAATGTTTCATGAAATTCCTCACTTCAAAGTCAAGGCTGACCCAAACACCCTATTAAATGATGAAGATTATCCATGATTACGGCGCAATAAGCCAGGGATACACGCAAAGAAAAAGTGAAGACTTTCTCTCCACAACTATTCTGATGATGCCTTTGATCTAGAATATCACTTTAGCTACATGTAAAGAAATGAAATTCCTCTTGTAACATATGAGTTTTCGTCCGAAACCCTGATACTTTGAAAGAGATTGTCCATTTTGTACACGAAATGAATCCAGTTTTTGCCGTAACCCTCTCAACTTTTTAGAACATGCTATGTGGGTGAAATGATGATACCATGCCAACTTTCAACCTTTTTAGGGTTCATTTTTAGTGCTTTTCAATTTGAGGGTCATTTAGCTAAAAAAATCAATAAATGCATGAAAAATACCTAATGAAGATAGAAAGGGTAGAAAATAGATTATGTGGCTTTGAATGGTGCATTTTGAACACACAAAAAGTCTGGAGTTCAAATAAGTTCAAAAAAATGAAATCCCTTGTAATAGATGAGTTTTTGTCTGAAACCCTGATACTTCGAAAGAGATTGTCCATTTTGTACACAAAGTGCATCTAGTTTTTGTCATAACCCTCTCAACTTTTTAGCACATGCTATGTTGGTGAAATGATGATACCATGCCAACTTTTAACCTTTTCAGAGTTCATTTGTAATGCTTTTCAATTTTAGGGTCATTTAGCTCAAAAAATCAGCAAATGCATGAAAAATACCAAATGAAGCCAGTAAAGGTTGAAAATTGATGATGTGACTTTGAATGGTGCATTTTGAACACACACAAAGTCAAAAGTTCAAATAAGTTAAAAAATGAAATCCCTTTGTAACAGATGAGTTTTTGTCTGAAACCCTGATACTTCGAAAGAGATTGTCCATTTTGTACACAAAGTGCATCCAGTTTTTGCCGTAGCCCTCTCTACTTTTTAGCACATGCTATGTGGCTGAAATGATGATACAATGCCAACTTTCAACCTTTTCAGACTTCATTTGTAGTGCTTTTCAATTTTAGGGTCATTTGGCTCAAAGAATGAACTAATAGCAAAAAGAATGAACTAGAAAACTTTTATAAAACTCTAATAGCAAATAGAATGAAACAAAAAGAATTAATTAAAATATTTTGTTATGATCAACTAAAACAAAACTATAATATTCTTCAACAGCAAAAAGAATCAACTAAAAAGCTTTTATAAACCTCTAGTGTTTTTGAAACTAAAATTATATAAAATTTATGCAACTAAAATTATCAATGCATTTTTTGTTCAAAAAATTAATAGCAAAAAGAATTTTCATCAAGTATTTTTTTTGTTAGAAACTTTGATAGCAAACTAAAATAACAAAATATGTTATTGATTAAAACACCCATTTAAAATAACCTAAAAATTACCAAATAGAATATAATGATAAAACACACTAATATTAAGTAGCAGGAAAAAGAAACACTCAAGAATCTATTTTTAAAGTAAAGTTATTCACAAACTAGTGACTCATACAAATTTCAAAGGATTCAAATTTAAACTATTAAAATTTGAAAACTAACGGCACTAACAGAAAGTTTATAATTTTGTGACCTAAAGAAAAAGGAATCACTCAAAAACACTAAGTATTTAGCTATAAGTAGAAACAAAACAACATAAATATAGTAAGAAACGAAACAAAAATACTAAAAAAATTAAAGAAAATGCCGATTACTGGGCCACCACGGCCTGCATACGACTAGATACCCAACCCGCTAGTTGGGCCAGGATGCAGGCCCGCAGTAGGCCTAGTAGGCCCACAGGCAGAGTGAGTGAGTTTAGGCCAGTAGGCCTGCATTAGAGAGGAGCTCGAGTGGGCAGCGGCAGCGACACTTGTAAACCACTCATCCCCTCTCAACTAGCGAGGTGGTAATAAACTTTTGGCCGCAGCAGCCCCCCCTTTCGTCCCGGTTGGTGGCACCAACCGGGACCAATTCCCACCTTTTGTCCCGGTTGGTGGCACCAGCCGGGACCAATGCCCACCTTTCGTCCTGGTTGGTGGCACCAAGAGGGACTAAAGGTCCCGTTAATCCCCGCTGGTGCCACCAACCGGGATGAAAGGTGGGCATTGGTCCCGGTTGGTGCCATCAACCGGGACGAATGCTTTGTGTATATAAGCGACACTTAGGAATTTCTCACTTTTCATCTAGCAGTTCCCGGACCGCCTCTTTGCTCACCTCGAGGAGGGGTGGCCCAAGCGCACCCTGGTGGGTTGTGCCCACCTCAAGTGCCCCCCGGACCGCCTCTTTGCTCTATAAATACCCCAATATTCCAGAAACCCTAGGAGCATCGACGAAATATTCATCCAGCCGCCACAGAGTCCAGAACCACCAGATCCAATGTAGACACCATCTCGGATGGGGTTCACCACCTCCATTGGTGCCTCTCTGATGATGCGTGAGTAGTTCTTGTAGATCTTCGGGTCCGTAGTTAGTAGCTAGATGCTTTCTCTCTCTTGCTGAATTCTCAATACAACGGTCTCTTGGAGATCCATATGATGTAACTCGTTTTGCGGTGTGTTCATTGGGATCTGATGAACTTTGAGTTTATGATCAGTCATATCTTTTTATATCCATGAAAGTTATTTGAGTTTCTTTGATCTATTATATGCATGATCTCTTATAGCTCCGATATTTGGGTTTTGTTTGGCCAACTTGATCTATTTATCTTGCAATGGGAAGAGGTGCCCGGTAGTGGGTTTGATCTTATGGTGCTTGATCCCAGTGACAGAAAGGGAACCAACACGTATGTATCATTGCTACCAAGGATAAAAAGACGAGATCCATATCTAACGCAATGGATAAACGGATCTTGTCTACATCATGTCATCGTTCTTATTGCATTACTCCATTTTTTCATGAACTTAATACACTAGATGCATGCTGGATAGCGGTCGATATGAGGAGTAATAGTAGTAGATGCAGGCAGGAGTCGGTCTACTAATCTTGGACGTGATGCCTGTGTAATGATCATTGCCTGGATATCGTCGTAATTATTTGAGGTTCTATCAATTGCCCAACAGTAATTTGTTTACCCACCGTTTGCTATCTTTCTCGAGAGAAGCCACTAGTGAAACCTACGGCCCCCGGGTCTTGTTTCTCATATAGTTGCCTTGAAATCTACTTTGCCTTTGTGTTTTTATTCAGATCCACTAAACCAAAAAAATACAAAAATACCTTGCTGCAATTTAACTTTATTTATTTTATTTGTCATTCTATCTATCCATTTACTACAAAATTATCTCACGTTCATTTGCCACTTGAGGCACCATACCCTGAAAGGGATTGACAACCCTTTTAACAGGTCGGGTTGCAAGGATTTGTTATCTGTGTCTAGGGTTTGTTTACGTTGTGTTTCTTGGTTCTCTTATTGGTTCGATAACCTTGGTATCATCTGAGGGAAATACCACCGCTGTGCTGCATCACCCCTTCCTCTTTGGGCAAATACCGGTGTAGCTTCAAGCAACATCAAAAGGAATTTTTGTCGCTATTGCCGGGGAGGATCTTCAACATAACCAGGTTCCTAATCACAAATCTCATCTCCTCGCAATTTACATTATTTGCCATTGCCTCTCATTTTCCACTCCCCCACTTCACAAAAATTTTCCATTCTATTTGCCTCTCTTTTCCGT
This sequence comes from Triticum aestivum, assembly GCF_018294505.1. Classification (NCBI taxonomy): domain Eukaryota; kingdom Viridiplantae; phylum Streptophyta; class Magnoliopsida; order Poales; family Poaceae; genus Triticum; species Triticum aestivum. Next base: position 798,414,796 of record NC_057801.1, read on the forward strand.
TCGCCCTTTTCTTGCCAGATCTGTTTTTGTATGCATTCTTGATTGCCATTATGGATCGTTCTTCCTCTATTGTTTGCACTCCCGAGGACGAAGTCCTCAACTTTAAACAAAGGGGAGGAGAAAATTTAAAAGATGCTTGGTATAGAATTTGCAATGCTCATAATAGATCTATCCATAGGCAATCTACCGTTGTGCTTCTACGTTGTTTTTATGTTGTCATCACCACTTGGTATAGATTCATCCTTAATACGATTACCTGTCGCAATTTCTTAACGAGTCCTCCTTTTCTTGCTCTTAATGCTATGGGAAACTTAGTGGGCTCACCACCTCTTATGGTTAATGAAACAATTTTGACTCTTGAGCATGTTATGGAAAGATTAGATGCTATCGAAAAGAAAATGCTCACCGAAGATCAATGGAAATCATACATAAAAAGATCCATAATTTTGCTACTAATCTTTGGTCAAAAGCAGGCGATATTTTTAAGTTGCTAAAAGAGAGGGGTACCTCAATCCATGAAAGAATAGAAGAAAGTCCATCTCGGATCGATAAATTGGCTTTTACTACCACTAAAATTATTGAGGAAGCTCCTATGAAGAGTAAGAGATCCAAGAACAAGGGTGCAACTCCTAGTGATAGCAATAAAGGAGATCTTAAGATGATTAGTATCCACCTTGATTTTGTTGAAGTGATAAGAGATCATTTTTGCAAGATTAATATACAAATTTCCCAGGTTGTCATATAATTTTCAGATTTTTTCAAGTTCCAGATGTTTTCGTTTAAGTCAGATTACTACAGAATGTTCTGTTTTGACAGATTCTGTTTTCTTTGTGTTGTGTGCTTATCTTGATGGCTCTATGGTTTTCTTTGATAACTTTTCTATAGAAAAGCTGGAATACAGTAGATATAATACAAAAACAAAATATGAATTTGTTTAATACAGTACTTATAGTAGTGGTTTACTTTCGTTCACTAACGGATCTTGCGGAGGTTTTGTTGAGTTTTGTGTGATTGAAGTTCTCAAGTTTTGGGTTATCATACGATGGATCAAGGAAGGATGGAAGAGACTAAGCTTGGGGATGCCCCGGCATCCAAAGCTATTATCCAAAAATGAGCAACCAACTAAGCTTGGGGTTGCCCCCGAATGGCATCCCCGCTTTCTTCCAACAACTATCGGTATTTTACTCAAGACTACATTTTTACTCGCCACATGATATGTGTTTTGCTTGGAGCATCTTGTATGATATGAGCCTTTGCTTGTTTTATTTTTTGTTTTAATTTATCAATCCTTGCTGGACACACATATTTGAGAAAGCCAAAATTATGCCATGACTTGTTAGAATTACTCTCTATGCTTCACTTAAATCTTTTATGAGCTAGGACATGCTCTAGTGGTTCACTTATATCTTTTTGAGCACGGTGTGCTTAGTATTTTTGAAGAAATGCTCTCTTGCTTCACTTAGATTTATATGAGAGTCAGTAAAATTTTGAAGAAATTCTCTCTTGCTTCACTTCAATTATTTTGAGAGAAAGAAAATTTGTTATGGTCATGATCTTCACTTATATTTGTTTGAGCTTATGAAAAGCAACACATGAAAATTAGTCCTAAAGTGATAGATATCCAAGAAGGATAAAGAAATAAAAAAATACAATGTCATGAAGACCATTGGACAAAATAAACTTGATTCTTGGTAATAGTTTTGAGATATGATGATGTGATATGTGAGTTATGTTGATGAGTAATTGTGCTCTAGTAAGAATATTGGTGTTAAGGTTTGTGATTCCCTATGCATGCACGAATGTCAATAATCATGCAATGAAAATTATATCCTACTTGTGGTGCATTATTCGGTGTTACTTATTATTAATGCTTGATTATGAAATTATTCGTTTCTTGGTTGGTCGCTTCTCAATCTTTTTGCTAGCCTTCATTTTGCACTAAGTATGACCTCTACTTGTGCATCCAAAATCCTTTAAACCAGTTTTGCCACATGAGTCCACTATATCTACCTATATGCGACATTCCTTTGCCGTTCTAAGCAAATTTGCATGGGTCATCTCTAATTTTCAAAAAAATACTTCTCTTTTGTGTGTTTGTTTCGCTCGCGGAGCGGTGAAGGGTTGCTAATATTTTCCATCCTAGATGTGTTATTCTCAAGATGAATGTTTATTCAGTTGTCATTGCATGAGAGTAAGGCAACGTTCTTGGGGATGCCCAGTCCAGAAATGCAAAAAATGAATGTACTTTATGTTGTCAAATAATAAATTCCCTTGAAAGTGTTGGTATGGAAGGCAACCGTGGATTCGGCTAGCCATGGAAAGTCAAAGTATGGTGGAAAAAGGAATAAACTTTATTTTCTGTTTGGGAACCGCCTATGGCATATCTAGCATTGAAAGTGTTCGGAATTCTAAGTCGTTTTCGTTGGTGGGATGGATACACCTCCCAAAATGTTTTTATCTCTAAGTTCTTCGCTTTGAGCTCTGGCACCTCTACAAATCCCTACTTCCCGCTGCGAAGGGCCTTTCTTTTACTTTATGCAATTTTTATTTTGAACTTGAGTCTCCATCCTCTCTTATAAAAGCACCAACTAGGAGGCAATATGATCGTACTCAAGTATTGAGTGTAGCTAATATTTGAGTGTGTCTCATGAATGGATCAATGTTTGAGCATGATGGGCTAGGGATAACTTATTTTAGCATTGATATTTTGAAAGACACGGTTGCTTGTTGATATCCTTGAGTATCTAAATTATCGTGTCAAAACTAGACTATTGCTTTAAATCACATAAAAGTCCAAATGTACATGCTATAAAGAAAGAATATGATATGACATGATAAACAACACTCCACATCAAAAAATTTGTTTTTATCACTTACCTACTCGAGGACGAGTAGGAGTTAAGCTTGGGGATGCTGATACGTCGCCAATGTGTCTATAATTTTTGATAGTTCCATGTTGTTTTATTATCAATCTTGGATGTTTCATAATCATTTTATAGTCATTTTATATCATTTTTGGTACTAACCTATTGACATAGTGCCAAGTGCCAGTTGTTGTTTTTTCATGTTTTTTACATCACAGAAAATCAATACCAGACGGAGTCCAAATGCCACGAAACTCCATGATGATTTTTTATGGGACAGAAGGAAGATGTTGTTGGGGAATATAGTAATTTCAAAAACAATCCTACGCACACGCAAGATCATGGTGATGCATCGCAACGAGAGGGGAGAGTGTCATCCACGTACCCTCGTAGACCGTAAGCGGAAGCGTTATGACAACGCGGTTGATGTAGTCGTACGTCTTCATGATCCGACCGATCCAAGTACCGAACACACGGCACCTCCGAGTTCAGCACACGTTCAGCTCGGTGACGTCCCACGAACTCCGATCCACCAAAGTGTCAAGGAAGAGTTTTGTCAGCACGACGGTGTGATGACGGTGATGATGAAGCTACCGACGCAGGCCTTCGCTTAAGCACCACTACGATATGACCGAGGTGGATTATGGTGGAGGGGGGCATCGCAGACAACCAAAAGATCAATGAGCGCGCCCCAAGGGGAGTCCTACTCCCACCGGGAGTAGGACTGCAGCCCTTCCAAGAGTAGGAGTAGGAGAGAGGGAAGGAGGAGAGAGGGGGAAGGAAAGGGGGCGCCCCCTCCTTGTACAATTCCGACTAGAGGGGGAGGGGGCGCGCGTCCTGCCTAGGCCACCCCTCCTCTTCTCCACTAAGGCCTAAATAGACCCATTACACTCCCCGGGGTTTTCCGGTAACCCCCCTGTACTCCGGTATTTTTCCGAACTTGCCCGGAACTCTTCTGAAGTCCAAACATACTCATCCAATATATTGATCTTTATGTCTCGACCATTTCGAGACTCCTCTTCATATTCCTTGATCATATCCGAGACTCCTAACTACCTTCGATATATCAAAACACATAAACTCATATTACCGATCGTCATCGAACGTTAAGTGTGCGGACCCTATGGGTTCGAGAACTATGTAGACATGACCCAGACTCATCTCCGGTCAATAAACAATAGCGGAACCTGGATGCTCATATTGGCTCCTACATATTCTACGAAGATCTTTATCAGTCAAACCGAATAACATCATACGTTGTTCCCTTTGTCATCGGTATGTTACTTGCCCGAGATTCGATAGTTGGTATCTCAATACCTTGTTCAATCTCGTTACCGGCATGTCTCTTTACTCATTCCGTAATACATCATCATGCAACTAACTCATTAGTTGCATTGCTTATAAGGCTTATAGTGATGTGCATTACCGAGATGGCCCAGAGATACCTCTCCGACAATTGGAGTGACAAATCCTAATCTCAATCTATGCCAACCCAACAAGTACCTTCGGAGACTCCTGTAGAGCACCTTTATAATCACCCAGTTACGTTGTGACGTTTGGTAGCACACAAAGTGTTCCTCCGGTAGTCGGGAGTTGCATAATCTCATAGTCATAGGAACATGTATAAGTCATGAAGAAAGCAATAGTAATATGCTAAACGATCAAATGCTAAGCTAACGTAATGGGTCAAGTCAATCACATCATTCTCTAATGATGTGATCCCGTTAATCAAATGACAACTCATGTCTATGGCTAGGAAACGTAACCATCTTTGATTCAACGAGCTCGTCAAGTGGATGCATACTAGTGACACTTAGTTTGTCTATATATTCACACTTGTACTAAGTTTCCGGTTAATACAATTCTAGCATGACTAATAAACATTTACCATGATATAAGGAAATATAAATAACAACTTTATTACTACCTCTAGGGCATATTTCCTTCAGATGTTGGGCCCTGGTTGCACCTGCGGGGAGTCCCAAGGAGGGGACAACCCACCAGGGCACACTAGGAGGCTCGGGCGCGCCCTGGTGAGTTGTTCCCACCTCGGGTGCCCCCCGGACCCGCCTCTTTGCTCTATAAATACCCCAATATTCCAGAAACCCTAGGAGGGTCGACGAAATATTCATCCAGCCGCCACAGAGTCCAGAACCACCAGATACAATCTAGAGACCATTGCGACTGGGGTTCACCACCTCCATTGGTGCCTCTTCGATGATATGTGAGTAGTTTTTTGTAGACCTTGGGTTCCGTAGTTAGTAGCTAGATGGCTTTCTCTCTCTCGTTGAATTCTCAATACAACGGTCTCTTGGAGATCCATATAATGTAACTCTTTTTGCAGTGTGTGCTACCTCTTGAGCACTGCGTTGGTTTTCCCTTGAAGAGGAAAGGGTGATGCAACAAAGTAGCATAAGTATTTCCCTCAATTTTTTAGAATCAAGGTATCAATCCAGTAGGAGGCTCCTCAACAGTCCCACACACCTACACAAACAAACAAGAACCTCGCAACCAACGCGATAAAGGGGTTGTCAATCCCTTCACTGTAACTTGCAAAAGTGAGATCTGATAGAGATAATAAGATAAGATAAATATTTTTGGTATTTTGATGATATAGATTGGAAAGTAACACTACTAGGGAAAACCCTAGTAGTAGTGCGGGTTTAAAGCCCACTAGTAGCGCGTGCTACCGTGCTACTAATAAGGCGCTACAGCTATTACTTAGCAGTAGCGCGTGTGACACGCGCTACTGCTAAGAGACATAGCGGCAGCGCTTGTTCACACCCGCGCTCCTGCTAATCTAGCTACTTGCAGCGTGTTTACTGTCCATCTCTACTAGTATTTTTTTAGTGTATTTATTCGCCGTTATACAAATTTTGGTACAATACCAATTATGAGGTTTATATCATTATGTCTATAACAGTGTGTCAAATGAAGGTGGATTAGGTTCAAGTGGAGGCAATATGTGGTGCATGTCAAAAGTATACTACTAATCCAAACTTGATCTAGTTTGGACTAGTAGTACTTGAATCTAATCCGCCAACACAAGCTATTTAATCATCATCATAGTCATTAGCACCAATAGTATTTATTTAATCACCACTAACACTAGCTCATAATAATCATCATAGTCATTACCACCAACACTAGCTATTTAATCATCATAGTCATAGTGTAGCACATCATCGTCTTTAAACTCATTTCTAGCTAGCTAATCACTCCTGCTGCTCTCTCTCAGGTAAAATAACATAAAACATTTGTAGATCTCCTCCTTCATCAAGTTGGAGCATGCAGATGAACCTGTTTCTTAATCGTGGGCTGCGCTTCTAATTGCTGCCCCCTAGTACTTGTCTGCGCTCCTCCATCACAGATTTGGTTCAGTCTTTCACTTTTAAGAATTCGTCGCTAATCCTGAATGCACTATAGTGATTTGTAGGATATATTGGCCGTAAGCTAACAATACTCATGGTACCTTTAGTCTCGATCCCATAGGGCACAACATTCGTCGGGAGTCCCTGTTAAAGAACATCGTATGGTAACATACTTAGTAATGAATTTTAGCTTAAAAATAATGTATGGAAAATATGCACTGAGGACAAATAGTAAAAATCTGACCATATTTCCTAAATAGATGTGACCGTAGTTCATTACGAACAATATTGGTCGCACGTTTTCAGTACTAACATTTCTAAATCCAAGAAGAAAATTTGTCTTGACAGTATCAAGATCCGCAAGCCATGAAACATAATGACTTAGCTCCTCGCAGTTTAGTTCAACCTCAGCATAGTAGTAGGTCCTGTCTACCAAGCGCTGGACATGTTTGCTTGAGCGGAAATAAGCTGACAATAGAAATTAGTTGTCAACTATTTTTGAATAAACAATATCAAAGACATAAATATGGTTGAGAAACTCACATAATGGTATAACTGGAGGCGTCTGCACATCGACCCAGATGTCGGTATTATCTTCAATATCATCTTCCGGACGAATATCAAAGGTGATAACCATATCAGGATCAAATGCATAAGTCTTGCATAGTGCTCGCCATGTTTTGCATCCAAAATAGGTGTAGTCGTCTGAATTGTATAATTTTGCGTGGAAAATATAACCATGCTCGATCTTCAAGTAAACTTTCTTTACCTCCATAGTACGTCTGAAACCTATCTTATCCAATACAAATACTCTTGCATGGCAGGCGATACGCTAGTAGAATAGTAAAAAAATAAGTTGAAGCAAATGAAGCAGATGTCATGCTTAATTGCGAAAAAAATACTTGTCATTGTGACTTACTGTATCCACTTCGAAGTTCTCGTCCAGCTTGATGCTGAAGCGCCTATCATCATCTAGGAAGATTCCGTCGCACAGGCCGTGCTCGTCTTCGCAGTATTTGCAAATACCGAAATCCTTTGCGTCGTCAGACATTTCCTATGTTCATAGTTGAAATATTAATTGAAAATCGATCAAAGACAAGTACCAGGATACTCAACACACAAATCCGGGGAACTCAATATTTTCTACATATTCTAGCACAAGTCATGCCAAAATTCACGGAAAAATCCGGCATGACCTTTTCTAAAATAGGACATATCGAGCGCCTTAAATTTGCCGCAACGGAAATGAATCAACACTCCGGCAAAACATAGGCCACTCGGAGGTGTAACCTGCAAACATGACCAGCCACTTGGGTAAGCACATATCCTATTTGAGCAACACAAGATATACATTTCAAAATATCTTATAGGACTCAAATTAGCATGCATTCAATAAGGAAAAGTAAATCATCTTATGCGTCTGTACATCGTCAAATATTATCACTAATACATCCCGAATAGTATCATACATATAACATCACTAATACAACTAAAACCCTATAGCACGATGGGTATCGGCAAGGGCGGTGGACACCCACAGAGAAGGAACCATCACAGGATCATAGCTCCAGTGAGATCCCTGGAGAACCTGCCAGGTATTGGAGATTATGTGCTCCAACGCAAACAAGTAGCGACGGACGTGCGCGTCCTCCTCACTGACATGGTGACTCACCACCTCCACGGGGTCCTCGAGCCTCTGGACCATCACTGGCCCACACGACTGCTACCAAAGAAGGTTCGGGTCAACGACAGGCTGGCTCCTCACCAACCTGCGCCCCCCGGTAGGTAGCGCCTCCCAATACCACCCCGGCGGTGCCCAGTCCCGGACATGGCTCATCTGGTCAAGCAGGTGTCGTGCTCCGCCGACTCGACGACGAGGATGCAAGATAAGCATCGTCCACGTCAATGCGGGAAAAATTTATTTAACTAAAAAAAATAGCAACAAGTTCTTACTAACTAGTTCTATTAATTCAACTAGTTCTTACTAAAAATAAACTTACTATAAATAAAAATAAACTAGCACCTAATTAGTACCTAGTTGTTACTAACTAATTAGTACCTAGGAACTACTGCCCTAATTACCATCTAATTTGATGAACCTAGGGGTGGAAAGTGGTAGCGGATATTCCAATTATCCAACTTAAAAGTGAAATAAGTGGTCAAATTTTACTCGTTTTATTATGCATTACACTAGTGTTTATTCATCATCTAAGAAAACATCCCAGCCGCATTTGTATCCAATTCATTTCCACCCATAGATGAAGCCTAACTAATTTGATGCAACTAAAGTTTGAAGAACCCTATCTAGGCAGAGGTAGGGGAGGGGGAGGAGCAGGCGTGCTCACCTTGGGTGCCTGCGCCGAGAGAGGGGCAGGCGACGTCGAGGTCGGGGTTGGGGCTCGAGCGCGCGACGGAGGGCGGCGTTGAGGACGGGGTCGGGGGCGGCATCCGGTGCGGCGTTGAGGTTGGGGGCGGGGGCGGCATTGAATTCGGGGTCGGGGCGGCGTAGAGGCTGTGCGGAGAGCGCGCGGCAGCCGACGGGTGATGGAGGCGGCGAGACCGGAGGAGTTCGATTTGGGGGGAAGTGGCCGTGGGGAAGGACGAACTCGGTGGTTAAGTCACAAGTAGAAGTGGCGCGTTCCAGAAAGCGCGCTACTGCTACGTTAGCTACAGCGCGTTCTGGTATACGTGCTACTGCTAATCCTTTCTCTTTTCCCCTTTTTCATTTATTTTTCTTCACATTTTATTTTTTTCCTTTCACCTTCTTCTATTTCTTTCATTATCAATTACCTTTCTATTTGCTTTCCATTTAATTTTATATCCTTTAGCAGTAGCGAGTTTAGAATAAAACACGCTGCTAAAAAGAAAGTAGCGGTAGCGCGGTTCGATATAGATCGCTACTACTATGTGTAGCCTATCGGCTAAGCCGTGGAAATTTTAGTAGTAACATGTTTGACCCACGCTATTGCTAAAGTTCTGTGTATAAGGTTTTCCCTAGTAGTGTAGAAGATGCAAATAAAAGTAGATGGGAAACTTATATGATAAAAGATAGACCCGGGGGCCATAGGTTTCACTAGTGGCTTCTCTCAAGATAGCATATGTATTACAGTGGGTGAACAAATTACTGTTGAGCAATTGATAGGAAAGTGCATACTTATGAGACTATCTAGGCATGATCATGTATATAAGCATCACGTCCATGACAAGTAGACCGACTCCTGCCTGTATCTACTACTATTACTCCACACATCGACCGACTCCTGCATGCATCTAGAATATTAAGTTCATGAAGAACAGAGTAACACATTAAGAAAGATGACATGTAGAGGGATAAACTCATGCAATATGATATAAACCCCATCTTTTTATCGTCGATGGCAACAATACAATACGTGCCTTGTTGCCCCTGCTGTCACTTGGAAAGGACACCGCAAGATTGAACCCAAAACTAAGCACTTCTCCCATTGCAAGAAAGATCAATCCAGTAGGCCAAACCAAAGTGATAATTCGAAGAGACTTGCAAAGATAACCAATCACACACAAAAGAATTCAGAGGAGATTCAAATATTTCTCATAGATACACTTGATCATAAACCCACAATTCATCGGATCTCAACAAACACACCGCAAAAAAGAGTTATATCGAATAGATCTCCAAGAAAATCAAGGAGAACTTTGTATTGAGAATCAAAGAGAGAGAAGAACCATCTCGCTAATAACTATGGACCCGAAGGTCTGTGGTAAACTACTCACAACTCATCGGAGAGGCCTTGGAGATGATGTAGAGGCCCTCCATGGTCGATTCCCCCTCTGGCGGAGCGCCTGCGAAGGATCCAAGATGGGATCTCGCGAATATAGAAGGTTGCGGTGTTGGAATTAGGTTTTCGTGGTGCTCCTAGATGTTTTCAGGGTACATGGATATATATAGGAGAAAGAAGTAGGTCGGTTGAGCCACGAGGGGCCCATGAGGGTGGGGGGCATGCCGAGCACCCTCGTGGCCGCCTCGTTTGCTTCTTGACATCCAGTCCAAGCCTCCTGGTTTGCATTTGTCCCGAAAAGATCGCTCCCGAAGGTTTCATCCCGTTTGGACTCCGTCTGATATTCCTTTTCTTCAAAACACTAAAATAGGCAAAAACAACAATTCGGGCTGGGCCTCCGGTTAGTAGGTTAGTCCCAAAAAAGAGATAAAAGTGTAAAGTGAAGCCCATAAACATCCAAAATGGGTAATATAATAGCATGGAATAATCAAAAATTATAGATACGTTGGAGACGTATCAGTGTGTTTGTTGTGATATGATGAACTTTGAGTTTATGATCAGTCATATCTTTTTATATCCATGAAAGTTATTTGAGTTTCTTTGATCTCTTATATGCATGATCTCTTATAGCCTCATATGTGTTCTCTGATATTTGGGTTTTGTTTGTCCAACTTGTTCTATTTATCTTGCAATGGGAAGAGGTGCCCGGTAGTGGGTTCGATCTTACGGTGCTTCGATCTTACATATGTATCATTGCTACTAAGTATAAAAAAGGTGATCCATATCTAACGCAATGGATAAACGGATCGTGTCTACATAATGTCATCGTTCTTATTGCATTACTCTGTTTTTCCATGAACTTAATACACTAGATGTATGCTGGATAGCGGTTGATGTGTGGAGTAATAGTAGTAGATGCAGGCAGGAGTCGGTCTACTAATCTTGGACGTGATGCCTATGTAATGATCATTGCCTGGATATCGTCATGATTATTTGAGGTTCTATCAATTGCCCAATAGTAATTTATTTACCCACCGTTTGCTATCTTTCTTGAGAGAAGCCACTAGTGAAACCTACGGCCCCCGGGTCTCCTTTCCCATATATTTGCCTTGCGATCTACTTTTCCTTTGCATTTTTATTCAGATCTACTAAACCAAAAAAATACAAAAATAACTTGCTGCAATTTAACTTTATTTATTTTATTTGGCGTTCGATCAATCCATTTACTACAAAATTATCTCACGTTTGTTTGCCACTTAAGGCGCCGTACCCCGAAAGGGATTGACAACCCCTTTAACACGTGGGCTGCGACGATTTGTTATCTATATGCAGGGGTTGTTTACGTTGTGTTGCTTGGTTCTCCTACTGGTTCTATAACCTTGGTCTCATCTGAGCGAAATACCTACCGCCGCTGTGCGGCATCATCCCTTCCTCTTTCGGGAAATACCGACGTAGCTTCAAGCGACATCACACAACTGTTTCTGATGAGCTGTACTCATTGGCCAGGGGACCATCTTCGACTGTATTAACATACAAAGGGTACGAGATAAATGAGAATACATTTTACATGATCGCCCGAGATTAAAAGAGCACCAACAAGAACAGTGGTATCTGCTTTGATGCAGCAACCAAGAGGGGAATGGACACATATTATGGTTACATAGTGGACATATGGGAACTTGACTATGGACATGATTTTAAGGTCTCTTTGTTTCAGTGCAAATGGGCCAGTCTGCCAGGAGGCAGGGTACAGGTAGACAGATACGTCTCCAACGTATCTATAATTTTTGAATGTTCCATGCTATTATATTACCCCTTTTGTATGATTATGCGCTTTATTTTACACATTTATATCATTTTTGGGCCTAACCTACTAACCGGAGGCCCAGCCTGTATTGCTGTTTTCTTGCCTATTTTAGTATTTCGAAGAAAAGGAATATCAAACGGAGTCCAAACGGAATGAAACCTTCGGGAGCGTGATTTTTGGAACGAACGTGATCCGGAGAACTTGGAGTGCAAGTCAAGAAGAAAACAAGGTGGCCAGGAGATAGGAGGGCGCGCCCACCCCTCCTGGGTGTGCCCCTGTCTCCTGGGCCCCTCGAGCAGCCACCGACGTACTTCTTCCTCCTATATATACCTACGTACCCCGAAAATATCCAGAGAGCCAACAAAACACAATTTCCACCGCCGTAACCTTTTGTATCTGCGGGATCCCATCTTGGAGCGTTTGTTGGCGCTCCGCCGGAGGGGGAATCGACCACGGAGGGCTTCTACATCAACACCAGAGCCCCTCCGATGAGTTGTGAGTAGTTTACCACAGACCTTCGGGTCCATAGTTATTAGCTAGATGACTTCTTCTCTCTTTTTGGATCTCAATACAATGTTCTCCCCCTCTCTTGTGGAGATCTATTCGATGTAATCTCTTTTTGTGGTGTGTTTGTCGAGATCCGATGGATTGTGGGTTTATGATCAAGTTTATCTATGAGAAATATTTGAATCTTCTTTGAATTCTTTTATGTATGATTGAGTTATCTTTGCAAGTCTCTTCGAATTATCAGTTTGGTTTGGCCTACTAGATTGATCTTTCTTGCCATGGGAGAAGTGCTTAGCTTTGGGTTCAATCTTGCGGTGTCTTTAACCCGTGACAGAAAGGGTTGCAAGGCACGTATTGTATTGCTGCCATCGAGGATAAAAAGATGGGGTTTATATCATATTGCTTGAGTTTATTCCTCTACATCATGTCATCTTTCTTAATGTGTTACTCTGTTCTTATGAACTTAATACTCTAGATGCATGCTGGATAGTGGTCGATGTGTGGAGTAATAGTAGTAGATGCAGGCAGGAGTTGGTCTACTTTTCACGGACGTGATGCCTATATATATGATCATGCCTAGATAATCTCATAATTATTCACTTTTCTATCAATTGCTCGACAGTAATTTGTTCACCCACCGTAATACTTATGCTATCTTGAGAGAAGCCACTAGTGAAACCTATGGCCCCCGAGTCTATATTTTATCATATAAGCTTTCAGTCTACTTTTATTTTCCTCTTTACTTTTTGCATCTATATTATAAAATACCAAAAATATATTTATCTTATCATATTATCTCTATCAGATCTCACTTTCACAACTGGCCGTGAAGGGATTGACAACCCCTTTATTGCGTTGGTTGCGAGTTCTTTGTTTGTTTGTGTAGGTGCGTGGGACTTTTGAGGAGCCTCCTACTCGATTGATACCTTGGTTCTCAAAAACTGAGGGAAATACTTATGCTACTATTGTTGCATCACCCTTTCCTCTTCAAGGAAAACAAACGCAAGCTCAAGGCGTAGCAAGAAGGATTTCTAGCGCTGTTGCCGGGGAAGCTTCCACCAAGTCAAGTCAAGATTCGACCTCCCGCCAACGAAGGATTTCTGGCGCCGTTGCCGGGGAGGTCTTCGCTCAGGTCAAGACATACCAAGTACCCATCACAAACTCATCTCCCTCGCATTTACATTATTTTCCATTTGCCTCTCATTTTCCTCTCCCCCACTTCACCTTTGCCGTTTTATTTTCCCTCTCTTTCCAAATCTCTCTCTCTGTTTTTCTTGCCCTTTTCTGTTTGGTCGTGTGTTAGATCGTTTACCTTGTCGTTATGGCTAGTTCCTTATCCGCTCCTATGTGTCCCGAGTTTGAAGTTGTTCACTTCAAGCAAAGGCAAGGAGAAAACTTAAAAGATGCTTGGTATAGGATGATGGAATCTTATCGCAAGTGCACCCTAGAGGTGAACTTTAGAATTCTTCTTTGCAATTTTTATGTTGGGCTAAATATGTCGCATAGACAACTCTTGGATTGCATATTGCCAAGGGAAATTTTATTGAAATTGATCCTAGTATTGCTCATGAAATTATAGAGGGAATAGTGGGAACACTACCTCAAAAGGGAGGATGACATCCTACCCAAGAAGAAACACAAGTGTTTGGAAAGATTTGCGAAGTAACAATTTTTTTACAAAAGTCTCTTGAGCCTCTTAAAAGTGTTAGCGGAAATCTTCACCGCATGAATATGTTGTTTACTCTTTGCAATAAGCGGTTGGATTCTTTAGATCTAAAAATTTCCGAGTATGAAGGGAAACGTAAAGAACCTCCCGGATTTGAGCATGACTCTGCTAAAAAACTGAAAATTAAAGATGGCACTACTTAGATCTATCTTCGCTTTTATGCCTAGCTAGGGGCGTTAAACGATAGCGCTAGTTGGGAGGAAACCCAATTTTCTTTGTCTTTTTTGTTTTTGTTCCTGTTTACTAATAAATTTTGCATCTACTTTGTGTTTAGATGTGTTTTCATGCTTTAATTAGTGTTTGTGCCAAGTAGAACCTATAGGATAACCTATGATGATAGTTGATTTGATTCTGCTGAAAAACAGAAACTTTGCACGCACGAAATTAATTTTGTTAAATCATAGAAACGTGATTTTGTGTTGATTCTTTTTTCTGCTTATCAATAAGCAAATTGTCCAGGACTTCCTATTTTGGTAGTATTTTTAGAGTTCCAGAAGTTTGCGTTAGTTGCAGATTGCTACAGACTGTTCTGTTTTTGACAGATTCTGTTTTTCGTGTGTTCTTTGCTTATTTTGATGCATCTATGGTAGTATTAAGTGGTATGGACCATAGAGAACTTGGAATACAGTAGGTTTAACACCAAAATAAATAAATAATGAGTTCATTACAGTACCTTATGTGGTGGTTTTGTTTTCTTTCACTAACGGAGCTTATAAGATTTTCTGTTGAGTTTTGTGTTGTGAAGTTTTCAAGGTTTGGGTAAAGCTTTGATGGACTATGAAATAAGGAGTGGGAAAAGCCTAAGCTTGGGGATGCCCATGGCACCCCAAGATATTCAAGAATATCCAAAAGGCTAAGCTTGGGAATGCCCCGGGAAGGCATCCCCTCTTTCGTCTTCGTTCATTGGTAAGTTTACTTGGAGCTATATTTTTATTCGCCACATGATATGTGTTTTGCTTGGAGTGTCGTGTATTATATTAGTCTTTGTTTTTTAGTTTACCACAATCATCCTTGCTGTACACACCTTTTGGGAGAAGCCTATTTGATTTGAATTTATTAGAATATGCTATGTGCTTCCCTTATATCTTTCGAGCTTGATAGTTTTTGCTCTAGTACTTCACTTATATCTTTTTGAGCACGGCGGTGGCTTGATTTTATAGAAATTGCTAGTATCTCATGCTTCACTTATATTATTTTGAGAGTCTTTTAGAACAACATGGTATTTTCTATGGTTATAAATTGGTCCTTGAATGGTAGGCATCCAAGTTGGGTATAAAAAAAACTATCATAGGAAGTGAATTGGATGCTATGATCAATTTGATACTTGATAATTGTTTTGAGATATGGAGGTAGTGATATTAAAGTCATGCTATGAATTTAAAAAATGCTTGTGTTGAAGTTAGCAAGTCCCGTAGCATGCACATATGGTTAAAGTTGTGTAACAAATTTGAAACATGGAGTGTACCTGGCTTGTGCATCCTTATGAGCGGCGGTCGGGGACGAGCGATGGTCTTTTCCTACCTGTCGGAGATATACCCCGCGGTATGACCCTCCCAGAGTCATAACCCGGCTGGGACTTTGTAAACCGGCGATGGTAAACCGACAGACAGTTAAGACAGATGGTAAACTGGCGAGTGGTAAACCGGCAGGTTTTAAGACAGATGGTAACACCGGCAGCAGTTAAGTCAGATGATAACCCGGCAGGTCTTAGGTCAATCAAACCCGGCAGGCAATCATAAACAGGCAGACCATCATAAACCGGCAGACAATGTTAAACCGGCAGACCATCATAAACCGGCAGATCATGTTAAAGCGACAGACCATCATAAACCGGCAGACCATGTTAAACCGGCACCAGACAGTGATAACTGGGTTGCCAGGGGTTATGAAGCCCAATACATTAAGAAGCACATGAAGGGAACTCAAAATAGTTTAAGTCTTAGTCCGAGATGGACTCTACATGCAACCCACCCCTTCAACTTATATAAGGAGGGGCAGGGCTCCCCAAAAGAGGGACAAGCAACAAGAAACAATCTCTAGGGCTAGACACAACGAGGGAGAGCCGGTTTACGGCGACTCCCTCATGATGATAATGAGACCTAGCCACAAACAGCATGTAGGGTTGTTACTGGATGATGTTTTCCGGGGCCCGAAGCTGTCTAAATCTTTGTCTTGCGTGTTGTGTCTCTCGATTCCGCTCAACCCCTCTCAAGCTATCACATAGATGCGTTCGCCTCACGACTAAGTCCTCACACTAAGGACGTCTGACGTGACAATTCCACGACAGTTGGCGCCTACCGTGGGGCTTGCGCACGATGGTGTTGAGTTCTTGAAGGGATTTCTCCTAGGGATTGAGGACCTCGCAATTTTCCGGATAAGAAAGATCAATTTGAAAGGATCTATATCAGTTTCAAGTTCATCGGTCCAGATTCATAGTTTGGAAGGTTTAATAAGAGAAGTTAAAGTTGCATTTTGATGGTTGCTGTAAGTCGCCAGTATGATTGGCGTGTCAAGTTTCCGTCGCTGGCTTGCCAAAACCTGAATGATCAGAGTCACCATCACCATTCAACCATCAACAGCAAAGGAAAAGTCAAGAAAAGAAAACAAAGCACCGAGGAGGATTCAATCCATCGCCGCAGGGTCTCATTGCTAGCCACCCAATCCAGTTGACTTCAGTCAAAATAACTACAACCCGGAGAGGACTTTGAAACCTCCACGATCTCTGCTACAGCTGCAGCTGCGCTTCGACCGCCCGGATCTCCTTTGCCATTGACCCGCCAGCGGCTGTGCTCCGACACCGGTTCGTCTACAGCACCTGGGTCGTGTCTGATTAAACTGCTGCTCAAACCACTGCATGGCCGAGCTGCCAAAGTCACCAAGACCAATGGAATTTTTATAAAGTGCAGCCACGTCCAATCATTTCAAGGCTGGTCAGATTTGCTCTGTGTTCGGATTACTCCATCTTGAAGATCCATTAGCAAAAGGGTAGCATTGGGCGCCGGTGCGCCGGCCGAAAGTTTCGGCCGGTCTGCCCCCAGCCGCCCGATGTAACTGCACCAGACCGTCAGATTGCCTCCCCTATTTTATTTTTTCCTTACCTTATCCTCGTCTCTAGCACACAGAGAGAGGAGCGAGCCAGTTAAGGCCGCCATGGATGCGGGCTCACGAAGCCCACGCTTGCCGCCTTGGCACCACAAGGCACCGCCCGTGCTCGTCGCCCTGGCCGCCTGTGGCGCTCGTCGCCCCGGCCATGGCGCCTCCGGCGCTCGTCACAGGTGCCCATCCTCGTCGCCGGTCCCCACTCGCACCACCTGCGTTCGTCCTCGGCCTCGTGCTCGCTGCCGTATCCTGGGCCTCCCATGCTTATCGGCCATGGCAACTCCGGCGCCGGTTGTAGTAAAAACGAACAAATGGTTGCAGCAATTCTCCGTCGCCGTCGCCGTCGCTACTCGCGACTCCGCCATGGATGGGTGTAGCAAAATCCCACACCGGTAGTAGCAAAACTCGAGGACGGTTGCAACAAAAAAAATCCACCACCATAGTACGTCGCAGCTCCGCCGTGATAGATGTAGCAAATTCCGTCACTGGTAGTCGCAAAATTTGGCGATGGTTGTAGCAAAAACCTCGGCCGTTTCCAGCAAAGTTCTTGTCATCGGTTGCCTCATTAATTTGCTTCCCATCGCCGCCATTGACTTGGGGGTTGCAACTTTTCTGCACAACGGTTCGAGCACCTTCAATGGGAGGTTGCAGCTTTTCTGCAGGGTCGAAGCTTTCAGCCGTTCGAAGCTGTCTACAGAAGCAGGTTGAAGCTTTTTTGCATCTGCCGTCGCCGGCCACAAGTTCGCCGTCGTTGGTTGCAGCACGTTACTCTGACAGTAGTAGCTGTTTTTGTTGCCGATCGTAGCTTTTCAGAGCATGGGTTGCAACTTTCCTCATCTCCCGGTTGCAGCTGTTTATTGTCATGGGCCACAAAACTACACGCCGAAGATTGTAGCAAATAGCGCCACCGGTTGTAGGAAAAAAATGAGCTAGTTGTAGCAAAAATTCAGCTATGTTTCCAACTCGCTTGTTGGTTGCAGCAAAAAACAATAGTGGTTCCAGCTTTGGATTTGGCCAGTTGAAGCAAAACAAAATGCTAGTTCCAGCATCGTTATCCGCTCACTGGCATCGCAACCTTCACCCTGGTCATCCATGGAGACTCGTCGGCACGGCTTGGCACGACGCCCTTGGCTCTTCGTCTCCGGCACTAGTGGATACCAGATGCAGCACCCCCCGACCCCGTGCATGTCATCTCCAGCACCACAAGTCGCCGGCCGTGGGGTGGACGACGACCTCGCCGGCGAGATTGGGCTGCGGCGGGGTAGGGGTCGATGCAGGGGTAGACAGGGTGGACGGCGGCCTCGCCGGCGTGCTGGGGATTGCAGCGGCAGGAACGAGGAAGACGCATGTGTCGCTGACAAAAAGTAAGCGGACAGGGAGAAGGATAAGTCGGGCTAGCTCATCTCTTGTGGGACCCCGTGAAGCGGGAGTGCGCGTGAGCGGGCGACCGGCCGAAGGTTCGGCCGGCACGCCGTCTCCAAACGTTTCCCTTAGCAAAACGTTGTGTGAGATTTTGAAGACATCAGGAGAGTCATACGTCTCTGAAGGTCAACTTTTGGTATACGGGCCTTGGTCCGAGTTGTCCTGAGCTGCCATTGCCGGTTCTCCTCCGTAGATGCCCGACACCGCCAAGTCGCCCGCGGCAGAGCCGTCGTCGTCCGGATCACCGCCGCCGGCTCCTTCAGCGAGAAGATGACCACGGGTCTGGATCCGGGTCGTGGACGGCCCTGCTCCATTGACAAGTCACCCACGGCGTCGAAACTGGTGTCGCACCGCTGTCAAGATTGAACCGGTGACAGTTTTCAATGCTTGGCCTCCCGTGCGCTGTTCCAAACTGGCGCCCCCGAGTTGCTGCTCTGTTCCACTGCCATAAACCGCCGTGGCCCTGAGCACGCACCAGAGGAAGGTGACGTCGGTGTTGTATTACATCACATCAGCGAAGTTACATCTTCGCCTCTAAACCGTCCGGCTTCATCCGCCGAGCTGCTAAGCCGCCGTCTCCGAAACCTCCCACCTCGAGTCACCGGCCGGCTCTGTATCACCATCATTGCTGAGCCGACAAAACGGCCAGTCCCCGATCGCATCTGAAATTACAGTCAAACGACCCGGAATCAGACTTTGAGGGAGAACCGGATTAGGATTCATCAATAATGGCCACGACCCGGACAAGCATCAACCACTCCGGGCCGGCTTCTCCTCCACTACGAGCCGCACGCGCTTCGTCTTGCTCCCGAGGCTGCGCCCCTGTGTTTCCTCCGTCGCCACCGACCCATGGGCCGCTCTGCTCCTTCCACGCGTTGTGCCACAGCAGGGTCACCGCCGGCCGATGGTCTTCATCTGCTCCTCAACGGCCGCGCCTCTATAGCCATGGCCATGACCTCGCTCCGAGCCACCACTGACGTGCCCTCGCCAAGCTGCCCGCATGCTCAGACAACCGCTCCGCCCAGCTCCAGTGCTGCCTCGCCTCGCCACTTGCAGCTGGCTCCTCTGCATTGGCCCGGTTGTGCCTCGCGCCCGCGGCCGCCCGGTTGAATCGCCGCGAACCGCCCGCGTGCCCGCTGGCCTGGTTCCGTACGTTGCTCTGTCGGGCCGTTCCACCTCTCCGCATGGTTGGCCGGGGCCTCTTCTCACCTCGTTGATTCGGCCTCGCTGCTTTAAACCGGCGCCCCCGAGCTGCGTCCACTTGAGGGCCGGGCTGATCGCCGAATCGCTTCCGCTGACCTCCTTCTAGCGCCACATCGCGCTCCCCTCCTCATTGCACCGGGCCGCCTCTGCCCGTCAGCCGGCGTCCACTCCGTGTATTCGGGCTGCCTGTCGGCTCCGCTCGCCGCGCCTGCTTGGCTGGCTCCGGCCTCCCGCCGGCTCGTCGCTGCCCTATCCGGCCTCCAACGACCCGGCTGCGCCCGCTTGATGGCTCTGCCCGTCCGGCGTCCTGCATCCCAGCCACGCTGTCGCGTTGTCCGCGCCCGCGACGCTTCTCCGCGTCCGCGCCTATAGCCGCTGGTTAAACCGCTGTGGGTTAAAGCGTTGCACCAACCTCTCTCCGAGCCATCGATGTGGGTCATCGTACTCGCAGACTTGCGAAAATGCCGTCTGCATGCCCGTGGGCCTTCGATCCAAGTCACCGCTGTGGTCTCCGCCTGTGCGCACAAACCGCCCGCGGGCCAAGCCGGCCGCCGCGCGACCTAGCCTCGTCTCCGTGAACCGGCAGTTGTTTCGAAGGGCCTGATACCGCTGCTTCGCGTGCGTCTCCGTGAACCGGCAGTTGTCTGCCGTGCGTGGCTGCGGTCTTGATCCGTCGGGTCCCCGCCTTCCGCGGTACTCCTTCATCAAATCGTCAAAGCCACCCGTCCTCCTCTTAAACTGCAGCTACGCCGAGCAAGCCGTCGCCATGGACCACTTTGCCACATCACCGGCGCTTCCTCTACCACGGCTCCTACCTCCAGTTCGCGTGTCGCTGTGCCTCGCCGGTGGTCAACCCGTCACTCCTTCTCAAGACACCAGGTCACCGTCGTCGCGTCCGCAGCTACCGTGGCGCCCCCGCGAGTCGCCACTTCCGCTTGCAAGTCGCTTCCACCACCATGGCCCGCTCGTCTCCGTGTGACCTCCACGAGCCGACTATGTAAACCGCCGCGGCCTGGTTGGTTCTGTCCGAGCTGCCACGTCTAGCTTCCCACTGCTATGGGCTATAGCCATGATCCACACAGGCCTTTACTCTCTGCGTTTTCCCTGTCAGAGAAAAGAAAGAGATAAGAGGAAATTGCCGTGACAAAAAGTCAAGTGGCCAGGTCCTTAGGCTAAGGCTACCAGAAACAGAAGCCAATGGCTAGCTAGCTGCCGTATTACCGTCATGTGGAGACCTGGCGGAAGCCTGGCACAATACTGCAAATACTACGATACTCATTCATCCGACAAACGCCAGGTGCTATCTTTTCTTGTTATTTTTAGCACATATTGTTTTTGTTAAAAAAACAATTACTTTGTCTATATATTTTTATATATGCAGGACAATGATTCATTGTTTGCTGTTGGACGGAT
The DNA here is from genome assembly GCF_018294505.1 of Triticum aestivum. Lineage (NCBI taxonomy): Eukaryota > Viridiplantae > Streptophyta > Magnoliopsida > Poales > Poaceae > Triticum > Triticum aestivum. The sequence goes on from NC_057801.1 coordinate 798,435,966, forward strand.
GTGCACAAGTCGTCGCCCGTGCAGTTCGATCTACATCAACTTGCCACGGTCGCACCTGCGATTGACTGGCCATCTGCACAACTTATCGCGTCTGTGATTGACCATCTCGTCCATGCCGGCTTACAATGCCGCGGCCGACTCTCTTGTCTGTGCTGGCTTATAACCCCACGGTGGATATTAACTGGTCTGACATATCAGGTGAAATCCATCCACTATATTTTTATATTATATATTGCTTTCTTTAAAAAAGAGCAATTACTCCGGCTTGCAAAGTTATCTAAATGCAGGACCCTAAACCACCATATTGGTGCAAATTTACAAGCCATCAGAAAAAGTTCCGGCTTAAAATGGATATTCCGGTTAAAAATCCGGTTTAAGGAAAAGATGTCTCCCACAAAGCTTTGAAGCTCAAAATCCGGTTTAACACCCGGTTCAAGAAGAAATATCTCTCGCAAAGTTCGAGTTTTCAAGAAAAATCATTTGGGAGCTTGGTCGTATTCAAACCATAGCTACACCTCTTGATCGGCGTAAGGCCACCAGGGAAATCACTTGGGGGCTTGGTTGTACTCGAACCATAGCTACACCTCTTGATCGGCGTAAGGCCAATAGGAAATCACTTAGTGGCCAAAGAGAGTGTTGCAAAAAGCACAACTTAAACATAGGCACCCACTGAGCATAGCTCAAAATGTTAACTGGGGGCTCTTTGTGCAACGCAACAAAGAGTTTGAAAGGACCCTTGTAACATGCTATCAAGCACGGCTTGGAAGCCTGGTGTATTCACCTAAAACCCCGGGTTAACCTGTCTTCATCAAGTAAGCCACTCCTTTCCAGGTAATCCTGGCATGACCCGCTGAACATTTGACAAGTCAATCTTACACAGACCCTGAGCTTGTCAAAGTTAAAACGACGATTGGTTAGTTGGAGGCCCATCTTGAGATGCTTTGCAAGAATGGTTTAACTCAGTGGCCTGGCAGCCCATGAAAATCCTCGAATTTGGGCCTGGCAGCCCTTGAAAAGCCTCGACTACACAGTTTTATTTGCCTTTGTCAAGATTTTTCTCTTTTGATAAAATTTTATGTTGAACCGGCGTCTATTGACCCGGCATGAATATCAGTCATCAAATTAACCCGGTATTTGTTAACCCGGTTTGACTTTCAACTACAAGTTGTCAGTACATAATCACTTATAATCCGGTGTTTATTGACCCGGCCTAGCTTTGGACTATAAGTCGCCAGTATATATTTGGATTGCGCCATTGGAATCATGCGCTTATAAATCATTGGGTATATTATTCAAATCTTTAATAGCCAACATGGCTGGATTTTTATTATGGTTATCAATAACCAGTATTATGATTAAGGTTTTCAAAGTCGCTTTAGCGCAATGGCTATCATATTATCAATGGATATGATTTATTTTACAATTCAAGGAATAGTCCCGAGTTGCTGCAGGCTTACAACCCGTCACTTGGGGGCTACATTATTTAAGTTGAGATTATTACATCAAATACACAAGTCTCATGTCGCTGCAAGCATGCACCATGACACTTGGGGGCTAATGCAAATTCATTTTTTGCTCACCTTATTGAAGACCCGACTCATCACGTTGTAATGAGCCGTCCCTTGGGGGCTACCAATTGCTCCTGTAAACAATACAAGGTACAAAGCTTTTTATCCATTACATTGAAGGGTCCACTGCTCGGTTGGTAAAGCAGAAGGCTCTTAACCTTGTGGACGGGGATTCAAGCCCCACGATGGGGGTTACAACATATGATGTTATTTTCATTGAAGTATATATCAAAGTCCCAGCTCAATATTATCTTACTGAGCCGGCCCTTGGGGGCTACACGTTGTTGTTCAAAGTTTACATGATTATATTTACAAAGTCCCTGCTCATTATTGCATAATGACCCGACCCTTGGGGGCTACACTGGTTCAAGTTTTTATGAGCATCAGGCAATTACAAGTCCCAAGTTGTTGCAAACATGACAAACCGACACTTGGGGGCTACAATTGATAGGCATATAAGAGGTATATTTTCAAGCTGGATGTTAACTACAGTTATGACCCGGTGTTATCAATATTTATAAACCGGCAAGTTCTACATTCTTAAACCGGCAAGTTCTACATCCTTAAACCGGCTGAAGATCAGATGATTATTACAAGGACCAATATTTTTGTTAAGCATTGGGAGCTGAGTCAAATGAATTATTCTTCACGATATTTCTCTGTGACAAACCAATGTCAGCAAGTTGATTATGAAGCTGGCCTATTGACCCAGATTTTCTAGAAGAAGGAAATGACAAGGACTTAAGGATGCTCAGGATCAGTTTAACATGGATAAATCCAAATTAAACTTATGGCTAATGTCGGGGATATACCCCTGCGGTATGACCCGACCAGAGTCATAACCTGGCTGGGACTTGGTAAACTGGCGATGGTAAACCGGCAGACAGTTAAGACAGATGGCTAAGACAGACAGTAAACCGGCAAGTGGTAAAACGGCAGGTGTTAAGACAGATGGTAACACCGGCAGGAGTTAAGTCAGATGATAACCCGGCAGATGTTAAGTCAATCAAACCTGACAGGCAATCATAAACCGGCAGACCATGTTAAACCAACAGACCATCATAAACCGGCAGACCTTGTTAAACCGGCAGACCATCATAAATCGGCAGACCATGTTAAACCGGCACCAGACAGTGATAACTGGGTTGCCAGGGGTTATGAAGCCCAAGACGTTAAGAAGCCCATGAAGGGAAGTCAAAATAGTTGAAGTCTTAGTCCGAGATGGACTCTACATGTAACCCGGCCCTTCAACTAATATAAGGAGGGGCAGGGCTCCCCAAAAGAGGGACAAGCAACAAGAAACAATCTCTAGGGCTAGACACAACGAGGGAGAGCCGGTTTACGGTGACTCCCTCATGATGATAATGAGACCTAGCCACAAACAACATGTAGGGTTGTTACCGGATGATGTTACCCAGGGCCCGAAGCTGTCTAAATCTTTGTCTTGCATGTTGCGTCTCTCGATTCCGCTCAACCATCTCCAGCTACCACATAGATGCGTTGGCCTCACGACTAAGTCCTCACACTAAGGACATCTGACGTGACAATTCCACGACACTACCAATCTATCCCTCTAGGAGCATGCGCGTAGTGCTTGATTTTTGATGACTTCTAAATTTTTGCAATAAGTATATGAGTTTTTTTGACTAATGTCGAGTCCATGGATTATACGCACTTTTACCTTTCCACCATTGCTAGCCTCTTCGGTACCGTGCATTGCCCTTTCTCACCTTGAGAGTTGGTGCAAACTTCGCTGGTGCATCCAAACCCCGTGATATGATACGCTCTATCGCACATAAATCTCCTTATATCTTCCTCGAAATAGCCACCATACCTACCTATTATGGCATTTCCATAGCCATTCCGAGATATATTGCCATGCAACTTTCCACCGTTCCGTTCATCATCTTCATGACATACTTTACTTTTGTCATATTGCCATTGCATGATCATGTAGTTGACATCGTATTTGTGGCAAAGCCACCATGCCTAATTTTTTTATACATGTCACTCTTGATTCATTACACCATCCCGGTACACCGCCGGAGGCATTCATATAGAGTCATATCTTGTTCTAGTTTCGAGTTGTAATTCATATGTTGTAATCAATGAATGTGTGATGATCATCATTATTAGAGCATTGCCCAAAAAAATAAAAAAAAGAGAAAGGCCAAAAGAAAAAAAAAGAAAGGCCAAAGAAAAAAAGAAAAAAAGAAAAAAAAAGAAAATAAATAAAAAGGGCAATGTTACTATCTCTTTTTCCACACTTGTGCTTCAAAGTAGCACCATGTTCTTCATGTAGTGAGTCTCATACTTTGTGCTTCAAAGTAGCACCATGTTCTTCGTATAGTGAGTCTCATATGTTGTCACTTTCATATGCTAGTGGGAATTTTTCATTATAGAACTTGGCTTGTATATTCCTACGATGGGCTTCCTCAAATGCCCTAGGTCTTCGTGAGCAAGCAAGTTGGATGCACACCCACTAGTTTTCTTTTATTGAGCATTCATTTATAGCTCTAGTGCATCCGTTGCATGGCAATCCCAACTCCTCATGTTGACATCAATTGATGGGCATCTCCATAGCCCGTTGATTATCCTCGTCAATGTGAGACTTTCTCTTTTTTTGTCTTCTCCACACAATCCCCATCATCATATTCTATTCCACCCATAGTGCTATATCCATGGCTCACGCTCATGTATTGCGTGAAGGTTGAAAAAGTTTGAGATTATTTAAGTACGAAACAATTGCTTGGCTTGTCATCAGGGGTGTAGAATTTGGGAACATCACTGTGTGACGAAAATGAAGCATAACCTAACTATATGATTTTGTAGGGATGAACTTTCTTTAGCCATGTTATTTTGAGAATACATGATTGCTTTGATTAGTATGCTTGAAGTATTACTATTTCTTTTATCAATATGAACTTTTATTTTGAAACATTTGGATCTGAACATTCATGCCACAGTAAAGAAAAATACATTGAGAATTATGCTAGGTAGCATTCCACATCAAAAATTCTATTTTTATCATTTACCTACTCGAGGACGAGCAGGAATTAAGCTTGGGGATGCTTGATATGTCTCCAACATATCTATAATTTTTTATTGTTCCATGATATTATATTACTCCTTTTGGATGTTGATGGGCTTTATTTTACACATTTATATCATTTTTGGGACTAACCTACTAACCGGAGGCCTAACCCGTATTGCTGTTTTTTTTGCCTATTCTAGTATTTCAAAGAAAAGGAATATCAAACGGAGTCCAAACGGAATGAAACCTTCGGGAGCATGATTTTTGGAACGAGCGTGATCCGAAGAACTTGGAGTGCAAGTCATGAAGCAAACGAGGCGGCCAGGAGATAGGAGGGCGCGCCCACCCCCTGGGCGCGCCCCCATTTCTCCTGGGCCCCTTGAGCGGCCACCGACGTAATTCTTCCTCCTATATATACCTACGTACCGCGAAAACATCTAGAGAGCCACCAAAACACAATCTCCACCGCCGTAACCTTCTGTATCCGCGAGATCCCATCTTGCAGCCTTTGCCGGTGCTCCGCCGGAGGGGGAATCGACCATGGAGGGCTTCTACATCAACACTATAGCCCCTCCGATGTGTTGTGAGTATTTTACCACAGACCTTCGGGTCCATAGTTATTAGCTAGATGGCTTCTTCTCTCTTTTTGGATCTCAATACAATGTTCTCCCCCTCTCATGTGGAGATCTATTCGATGTGAACTCTTTTTGCGGTGTGTTTGTCGAGATCCGATGAATTGTGGGTTTATGGTCAAGTTTATCTATGAGAAATATTTGAATCTTCTCTGAATTCTTTTATGTATGATTGAGTTATCTTTGCAAGTCTCTTTGAATTATCAGTTTGGTTTGGCCTACTAGATTGATCTTTCTTGCCACGGGAGAAGTGCTTAGCTTTGGGTTCAATCTTGCGGTGTCCTTACCCAGCGACAGAAAGGGTTGCAAGGCACGTATTGTATTGTTGCCATCGAGGATAAAAAGATGGGGTTTATATCATATTGCTTGAGGTTATCCCTCTACATCATGTCATCTTTCTTAATGCATTACTCTGTTCTTATGAACTTAATACTCTAGATGTATGCTGGATAGTGGTCGGTGTGTGGAGTAATAGTAGTAGATGCAGGCAGGAGTCGGTCTACTTGTCACGGAAGTGATGCCTATATACATGATCATGCCTAGATAATCTCATAATTATTCACTTTTCTATCAATTGCTCGACAGTAATTTGTTCACCCACCGTAATACCTATGCTATCTTGAGAGAAGCCACTAGTGAAACCTATGGCCCCTGGGTCTATCTTTTATCATATAAGCTTTCAATCTACTTTTATTTTCCTCTTTACTTTTTGCATCTATATTATAAAATACCAAAAATATATTTGTCTTATCATATTATCTCTATCAGATCTCACTTTTGCAAGTGGTCGTGAAGGGATTGACAACCCCTTTATCTTATCATATTATGTCTATGGAGGAAGGAGTACATCAAGGTTCCCAACTGGAGGTCTCCTCCTCCTTCGCAGCCGCGTCAGGGCACCCCACCTCCTCCTCCTCCTCCTCCTATCGCAAGTTAGGGCACTCCACCTCCTCCAGCGCATGAGGGCACTCCACTGTTGGGGAACGTAGCAAAAATTCAAAATTTTCTATGCATGACCAAGATCAATCTATTGAGTAACTAGCAACAAGAGAGAGGGGAGTGCATCTTCATACCCTTGAAGATTGCGATGCGGAAGCGTTGCATGAACGTGGTCGGTGCAGTCGTTCAATAAGCGATCCAGATCGCGGCTGAATCCGATCTAAGCACCGAGCAACGGTGCCTCCACATTCAACACACGTACAGCCCGGGGACGTCTCCTCCTTCTTGATCCAGAAAGGGGAGAGGAGAAGTTGAGGGAGAGCTCCGGCAGCACAACGGCGTGGTGGTGGAGCTTGCAGTTCTCCGGCAGAGCTTCGCCAAGCACTACTACTACGGAGGAGGTGTTGGGAAGGGAGAGGCCTGCGCCAGGGGAAGGGTGAAGCTCCCATGCGCCTCCCGACTATATATAGGGGTGGAGGGGGCTGGTTTCTTGCCATCCAAGTCCATTGGAGCGTTGGCAAAGGTGGGAGGAAAGAAATCCCATCATTTCCTTCCCCACCGATTATTATCCCCCTTTTTTAGGGATCTTGATCTTATCACTTCGGGATATGATCTTATTCCTTCTAAGGGGGGATCTTGGTGCGCCTTGACCAGGGGTGTGGGGCCTTGCCCCCACTACCCACGTTCATGTGGGTCCTCCCATGCAGGTGGGCCCCACTCCGGAACCTTCTAGAACCTTCCCGGTACAATACCGAAAAATCCCGAACATTTTCCGGTGGCCAAAATAGGACTTCCCATATATAAATATTTACCTCCGGACCATTCCGGAACTCCTCGTGACGTCCGGGATCTCATCCGGGACTCCGAACAACATTAGTTAACTACACACTAATTCCCATAACAACTCTAGCGTCACCGAACCTTAAGTGTGTAGACCCTACGGGTTCGGGAATCATGCAGACATGACCGAGACAGCTCTCTGGCCAATAACCAACAGCGGGATCTAGATACCCATGTTGGCTCCCACATGTTCCACGATGATATCATCGGATGAACCACGATGTCAAGGATTCAAGCAATCCTGTATACAATTCCCTTTGTCAATCGGTACGTTACTTGCCCGAGATACGATCGTCGGTATCCTAATACCTCGTTCAATCTCGTTACCGGCAAGTCACTTTACTCGTTCCGTAATGCATGATCCCATGACTAACTACTTAGTCACATTGAGCTCATTATGATGATGCATTACCGAGTGGGCCCAGAGATACCTCTCCGTCACACGGAGTGACAAATCCCAGTATCGATTCATGCCAACCCAATAGACACTTTCGGAGATACCCGTAGTGCACCTTTATAGCCACCCAGTTATGTTGTGACGTTTGGCACACCCAAAGAATTCCTACGGTATCTGGGAGTTGCACAATCTCATGGTCTAAGGAAATGATACTTGACATTAGAAAAGCTTTTAGCAAACGAACTACACGATCTTGTGCTATGCTTAGGATTGGGTCTTGTCCATCACATCATTCTCCTAATGATGTGATCCAGTTATCAATGACATCCAATGTCCATGGTCAGGAAACCGTAACCATCTATTGATCAACAAGCTAGTCAACTAGAGGCTCACTAGGGACATGTTGTGGTCTATGTATTCACACATGTATTACGGTTTCTAGTTAATACAATTATAGCAAGAACAATAGACAATTATCATGAACAAGGAAATATAATAATAACCATTTTATTATTGCCTCTAGGGCATATTTCCAACAGTCTCCCAATTGCACTAGAGTCAATAATCTAGTTAACATCACTATGTGATTGCAATGAATTCAACACCCATTGGGTTTGATCATATCTCGCTTGTGAGAGAGGTTATTAGTCAACGGGTCTGAATCTTTCAGATTCGTGTGTGCTTTACAAATCTCTATGTCATCCCCTAGATGCGCTACCACGCGCTATTTGGATCTATTCCAAATCACTGTTCTACTATACGAATCCGGTTTACTACTTAGAGTCATCCGGATTAGTGTCAAAGTTTGCATCGACGTAACCCTTTACGACAAACTCTTTTACCACCTCCATAATCGAGAAAATTCCTTAGTCCACTAGTTACTAAGGATAAGTTTGACCGCTATCATGTGATCCATTCCTGGATCACTCTTGTACCCCTTGATTGATTTCATGGCAAGGCACACTTCGGGTGCGGTACACAGCACAACATACTATAGAGCCTACGTCTAAAGCATAGGGGACGACCTTTGTCCTTTCTCTCTCTTATGCCGTGGTCAGATCTTGAGTCTTACTCAATGCTCACACCTTATAACAAAGCCAAGAACTCCTTCTTTGCTGATTTGTTTGAACTCCTTCAAAATCTTGTCACGGTATGTATTCATTTGAAAGTACTATTCAGCGTTTTTGATCTATCCTTATAGATCTTGATGCTCAACTTTCAAGTAGCTTAATCCAGGTTTTCCATTGAAAAACACCTTTCAAACAACCCTATATGCTCTCCAGAAATTCTACATCATTTCCGATCAACAATATGTCAACAACATATACTCATCAGAAATTCTATAGTGCTCCCACTCACTTCTTTGGAAATACAAGTTTCTCATAAACTTTGTATAAACCCAAAATCTTTGATCATCTCATCAAAGCGTATATTCCATCTCCGAGATGCTTACTCCAGTCCTTAGAAGGATTACTAGAGCTTTGCATACTTATTAGCATCTTTCAGGATTGACAAAACCTTCTGGTTGTATCACATACAACCTTTCCTCAAGAAAATCGTCAAGGAAACAATGTTTTGACATCCTATCTGCAAGATTTCATAAATAATACATCAACTGCTAACATAACTCCAACAGACTCTTAGCATCGCTACGAGTGAGAAAGTCTCATCGTAGTCAACTCCTTGAACTTGTCGGAAAACATCTTAGCGACAAGTCGAGATTTCTTAATGGTGACACTTACCATCATCGTCCGTCTTCCTTTTAAAAATCCATTTGTACTCAAAAGCCTTACGACCATCAAGTAGTTCTCCCAAAGTCTATACTTTGTTTTCATACATGGATCCTCTCTCGGATTTTATGGCCTCGAGCCAATCATCGGAATCCGGGCCCACCATCGCTTCTCCACAGCTCGTAGGTTCATTGTTGTCTAGCAACATGACCTCCAAGACAGGATTACCATACCACTCAGAAGCAGTATGCGTCCTTGTCGACCTACGAGGTTTGGTAGTGACTTGATCTGAAGTTTCATGATCACTATCATCAGCTTCCACTTCAACTGGTGTAGGCGCCACAGGAACAACTTCCTGTGCCCTACTATAGATTGGTTGAAGTGATGGTTCAATAACCTCATCAAGTCTCCACCATCCTCCCACTCAATTCTTTCAAGAGAAACTTTTCCTCGAGAAAGGACCCTTTTCTAGAAACAATCACTTTTGCTTCCGGATCTGAAATAGGAGGTATACCCAACTATTTTGGGTGTCCTATGAAGATGCATTTATCCGCTTTGGGTTTGAGCTTATCAGGCTAAAACTTTTCCACATAAGCTTCGCAGCCCCAAACTTTTAAGAAATGATAGCTTAAGTTTCTCTAAACCATAGTTCATACATTGTCATCTCAACGGAATTATGTGGTGCCCTATTTAAGGTGAATGCGGTTGTCTCTAGTGCCTAACCCATAAATGATAGTGGTAATTCGATAAGAGACATCATGGTATGCACCATATCCAATAGGGTGCAGCTGTGATGTTCGGACACACCATCACACTATGGTGTTCCAGGCGGTATTAGTTGTGAAACAATTTCCACAATGTCTTAATTGTATACCAAACTCATAACTCAGATATTGATCTCTATGATCATATCATAGGCATCTTATCCTTTTGCCACAATGATCTTCTACTTCACTCTGAAATTACTTGAACCTTTCAATAATTCAGACTTGTGTTTCATCAAATAAATATACTCAGAATCTACTCAAATCATCTGTGAAGTAAGAACATAACGATATCCACTGCGTGCCTCAGCACTCATTCGACTGCACACATCAAAATGTATTACTTCCAAAAAGTTACTTTCTTGTTCCATCTCACTGAAAACGAGGCCTTTCAGTCATCTTGTGCATGTGGTATGATTTGCAGGTCTCAAGTGATTCAAAATCAAGTGAGTCCAAATTATCCATCTGCATGGAGTTTCTTCATGCGTATATACCAATAGACATGGTTCGCATGTCTCAAACTTTTCAAAAACGAGTGAGTCCAAAGATCCATCAACATGGAGCTTCTTCATGCGTTTTTATACCAATATGACTCAAATGGCAGTGCCACAAGTAGGTGGTACTATCATTATTGTCTTATATCTTTTGGCATGAACATGTGTATCACTACGATCGAGATTCAATAAACCATTCATTTTAGGTGCAAGACCATTGAAGGCATTATTCAAATAAACAGAGTAACCATTATTCTCCTTAAATGAATAATCGTATTATGATAAACATAATCCAATCATGTCTATGCTCAACGCAAACACCAAATAACCATTATTTAGGTTTAACACCAATCTCGATGGTAGAGGGAGCATGCGATGCTTGATCACATCAACCTTGGAAACACTTCCAACACATATCCTCATCTCACCTTTAGCTAGTCTCCATTTATTCCGCGGCTTTTATTTCAAGTTACTAACACTTAGCAACCGAACCGGTATCTAATACCCTGGTGCCACTAGGAGTACTAGTAAAGTACACATTAATATAATGTATATCCAATATACTTCTGTCGACCTTGCCAGCCTTCTCATCTACCAAGTATCTAGGGTAGTTCTGCTTCAGTGACCGTTCCCCTCATTACAGAAGCACTTAGTCTCGGGTTTGGGTTCAACCTTCGGTTTCTTCACTAGAGCAGCAACTGATTTGCCGTTTCATGAAGTATCCCTTCTTGCCCATGCACTTCTTGAAACTAGTGGTTTTACTAACCATCAACAATTGATGCTCCTACTTAATTTCTACTTTCGCGGTGTCAAACATCGTGAATTGCTCAAGGATCATCATGTCTATCCCTGATATGTTATAGTTCATCGTGAAGCTCTAATAGCTTGGTGGCAGTGACTATGGAGAACCATCACCATCTCATCTGGAAGATTAACTCCCACTCGATTCAAGTGATTGTATTACTCAGACAATCTGAGCACATGCTCAATGATTGAGCTTTTCTCCCTTAGTTTGCAGGTTAAGAAACTTGTCGGAGGTCTCATACCTCTTGACGTGGGCACGAGCCTGAAATCCTAATTTCAGCTCTTGGAACATCTCATATGTTCTGCGACGTTTCAAAAAATGTCTTCGCTGCCTCAATTCTAAACCGTTCTAAAATTTTCTCTAGGAACATATCTTAAACAGTAGAATTAAAGCGTATGCTACGACATAATTTGCAAAGACCTTTTGACTATGTTCATGATAATTAAGTTCATCTGATTATTTAATGAACTCACACTTAGATAGACATCCCTCTAGTCATCTAAGTGATACATGATCCGAGTCAACTAGGCCGTGTCCGATCACCACGTGAGACGGACTAGTCATCATCGGTGAACATCTACATGTTGATCGCATCTGCTATACGACTCATCTTCGACCTTTCGTCTCTTGTGTTCCAAGGCCATGTCTGTACATGCTAGGCTCGTCAAGTCAACCTAAGTGTTTTGCATGTGTAAATCTGGCTTACACCCATTGTATGCGAACGTTTGAATCTATCACACCAGATCATCACGTGGTGCTTCGAAACAACGAACCTTCGCAACGGTGCACAGTTAGGGGGAACACTTTCTTGAAATTTTATGAGGGATCATCTTATTTATGCTACCATCGTTCTAAGCAAATAAGATGCAAAAACATGATAAACATCTCATGCAATCAAATAGTGACATGATATGGCCAACATCATTTTGCTCCTTTTGATCTCCATCTTCGGGGCGCCATGATCATCATCGTCACCGGCATGACACCATGATCTCCATCATCATGATCTCCATCATCGTGTCTTGATGAATTTGTCTGGCCAACTATTACTTCTACTACTATGGCTAACGGTTTAGCGATAAAGTAAAGTAATTACGTGGTGTTATTCAATGACACGGAGGTCATACAATAAATTAGGACAACTCCTATGGCTCCTGCCAGTTGTCATACTCATCGACATGCAAGTCGGGATTCCTATTACAAGAACATGATCAATCTCATACATCACATATATTTCATTCATCACATCCTTTGGCCATATCACATCACACGGCATATGCTGCAAAAACAAGTTAGACGTCCTCTAATTGTTGTTGCAAGTTTTTACGTGGCTGCTATAGGTTTCTAGCAAGAACGTTTCTTACCTACGCCAAAACCACAACGTGATATGCCAATTGCTATATACCCTTCATAAGGACCCTTTTCATTGAATCTGATCCGACTAAAGTGGGAGAGACAGACACCCGCTAGCCACCTTATGCAACTAGTGCATGTCAGTCGGTGGAACCTGTCTCACGTAAGCGTACATGTAAGGTCGGTCCGGGCCGCTTCATCCCACGATGCCGCTGAATCAAGATAAGACTAGTAGTGGTAAGTAAATTGACAAAATCGACATCCACAACAACTTGTGTTCTACTCGTGCATAGAAACTACGCATAGACCTAGCTCATGATGCCACTGTTGGGGAACGTAGCAGAAATTCAAAATTTTCTATGCATCACCAAGATCAATCTATTGAGTAACTAGCAACGAGAGAGAGGGGAGTGCATCTTCATACCCTTGAAGATCGCGATGCGGAAGCGTTGCAAGAACGCGGTCGGTGGAGTCGTTCACTAAGCGATTCAGATCGCGGCTGAATCCGATCTAAGCACCAAACAACGGTGCCTCAACGTTCAACACACGTACAGCCCGGGGACGTCTCCTCCTTCTTGATCCAGCAAGGGGAGAGGGTAAGTTGAGGGAGAGCTCTGGCAGCACGACGGCATGGTGGTGGAGCTTGCAGTTCTCCGACAGAGCTTCGCCAAGCACTACGGAGGAGGAGGAGGTGTTGGGGAGGGAGAGGGTTGTGCCAGGGGAAGGGTGAAGCTCCCATGTGCCTCCCCACTATATATAGGGGTGGAGGGGGCTGGTTTCTTGCCCTCCAAGTCCATTGGGGCGTTGGCAAAGGTGGGAGGAAAGAAATCCCATCATTTCCTTCCCCACCGATTTTTATCCCCCTTTTTTAGGGATCTTGATCTTATCCCTTCGGGATATGATCTTATTCCTTTTAAGGGGGATCTTGGTGCGCCTTGACCCCACTACCCACGTTCATGTGGGTCCCCCCATGCAGGTGGGCCCCACTCCGGAACCTTCTAGAACCTTCCCGGTACAATACCAAAAAATCCCGAACATTTTCCGGTGGCCAAAATAGGACTTCCCATATATAAATCTTTACCTCCGGACCATTCCGGAACTCCTCGTGAAGTCCAGGATCTCATCCAGGACTCTGAACAACATTCGGTAACTGCACAATAATTCCCATAACAACTCTAGCGTCACCGAACCTTAAGTGTGTAGACTCTACGGGTTCGGGAATCATGCAGACATGACCAAAACAGCTCTCTGGCCAATAACCAACAGCGGGATCTAGATACCCATGTTGGCTCCCACATGTTCCACGATGATCTCATCGGATGAACCACGATGTCAAGGATTCAAGCAATCCCGTATACAATTCCCTTTGTCAATCGGTACGTTACTTGCCCGAGATTCGATCGTCGGTATCCCAATACCTCGTTCAATCTCGTTACCGACAAGTCACTTTACTCCTTCCGTAATGCATGATCCCGTGACTAACTACTTAGTCACATTGAGCTCATTATGATGATGCATTACCGAGTGGGCCCAGAGATACCTCTCCGTCACACGGAGTGACAAATCCCTGTATCGATCGATTCGTGCCAACCCAACAGACACTTTCGGAGATACCCGTAGTGCACCTTTATAGCCACCCAGTTACGTTGTGACGTTTGGCACACCCAAAGCATTCCTACGGTATCTGGGAGTTGCACAGTCTCATGGTCTAAGGAAATGATACTTGACATTAGAAAAGCTTTTAGCAAACGAACTACACGATCTTGTGCTATGCTTAGGATTGGGTCTTGTCCATCACATTATCAATGACATCCAATGTCCATGGTCAGGAAACCATAACCATCTATTGATCAACGAGCTAGTCAACTAGAGGCTCACTAGGGACATGTTGTGGTCTATGTATTCACACATGTATTACGGTTTCCAGTTAATACAATTATAGCATGAACAATAAACAATTATCATGAACAAGGAAATATAATAATAACCATTTTATTATTGCCTCTAGGGCACATTTCCAACATCCAACTCCTCCTTCTCCTCCTCCGGTGTGCCAGCGGACTCCGCTGCCTCATCAACGGTGGAAGAGAGCGACGCCGCTTCGGCGGCTAGCAGTACAAGACGGCGGGAAGAAATACAGATTTGGTCCAAAAAGCTTGAAGCCCATATGAGAAGAGTAACGAGGAAATGGATGAAATCGTAGAAGCCGAAGTGCAGGCCCATTTTGCAAGGAAATGGTAGATCCAGTGAAAGCGAAGCACACTCTGGATGCCCTTAAGTGACCACCACCGTCTTCGCCGCGATCCAACTATGAACGTGTTATTGAAAAGACATTTTAGGAAGCGCAGCATTTGGGAAGTACTTCCAGTGATGCAGTGCTAGCAAAAGGATGAACTGGGAAAACAATTCCCTAGCTCGGCGAACAGGCGAAGCAATCATGCCGCCTACTCAAGGTGTCTAGTGATATCGTCGCTAATCATCCAGGGCTACTGCCCGGTACCAATCTTTGTGATTACCTGGCTGATGATGTACAGTTTGAAATGTTAGAGGTAGTAGAGATCTTTATATACGAGTACGGGAAGTCTCTTGTTAAACGTGATCATCCTCCTCTAATAAGGATGATGCGAAGATTGCATGAATGATACATGGATACCTGCAGGAAGTCTAGGAAGGATAGTTTGATGGTGAGAATTAAAGAGGAGCATGACCTCATTAGAGTCGACCTGATGCCTGTTGAATTTGTGGAGTTATTTCAGTTACACTAGTAGTAAACAAGGCTATCTTTCGGGCCTGGCCAGCCCATTAGTCCCGGTTCTTCAAGAACCGGGACCCATGGGGGCTATTAGACCCGGTTCATGAGCCCAGGGGGGCGGCCGGGGCCTCGTGGGCATTGGTCCCGGTTCGTCTGGAACAATTTGTCCCGGTTCTAGGCACGAACCTTGACCAATGGACCTTGCTCCTAGCCCACACCCATTGGTACCGGTTCATGCCTTGAACCGGTGTAGAAGGGGGGCTTTAGTCCCGGTTCATGCCACAAACCGGGACAAATAATTTGCCTATATACACCCATCGCCGCGGCAGAGCATTCCAAAGTGCTCTGTTTTTTCAATACGGCGAGGAGAGGGCAGTTGGGTGCTCTAGTTCACCTCCTATGCACATGAGGTGTTCGATGAAATGCCCGAGCCACACTAGTTAAGCTTTCTCCCCTCGAAGCTCGACCTTGGAGCTCCATTTTTTGCAAGATTTGTCTAGATTTAGCGGTCCGTCACGCCCCGTCCCCGTTTTCACGGCCGTTGATCGCCCGCGCCGATCTCGTCGCCGACACCACCGTGGTGAGCCTCTTGTTCTTATCTTCTTTCTGATACTTGTCTGATTTTCTTACTTTAGATAGATATTTGTCTGATTTTCTAACTTTTGACACACATAATTATATATAATGCACGCAGATGAACCGGCAATGGATGTATGGTGACAGACACACCTCCGTGTACATTAAGGGCGTGCATAATTTTCTTGAAGTGGTTGAAATACGAAGTCTTACTCTGACCGGAAAATCCTTCACACCCATCAGCTTTACAAGGGTTTCATGCCACACTATAATGTTTGGACTAGGCACGGAGAAATAGGGGTTATGATGGAATACAGCAAAGAAGAAGAGGACGATGACAACTATGTGCCCCCTGAATACGGTGATGCTGCAACGGGGGGAGCTGCTGAAGATCAAGAGGAACCAGACGATGTGCCCGATGTTGCTGCAACGGGGGAAGCCGCGGAAGATCAAGAGGAACCAGATGATGTGCCCGATGATGATCTCCGCCGGGTCATTCTCGATGCAAGGACGCAATGCGAAAGTCAAAAGGAGAAGCTGAAGTTCGATCGCATGTTAGAGGATCAAAAAAAAGGTTGTACCCCAATTGCGAAGATGGCAACACAAAGCTGGGTACCGTACTGGAATTGCTGGAGTGGAAGACAGAGAATGTTGTGCCTGACAAAGGATTTGAGAAGCTATTGAAAATATTGAAGAAGAAGCTTCCAAAGGATAATGAATTGCCCGACAGTACGTACGCAGGAAAGAAGGTCGTATGCCCTCTAGGATTGGAGGTGCAGAAGATACATGCATGCCCTAATGACTGCATCCTCTTTCGCAGTGCGTACAAAGATTTGAACGCATGCCCGGTATGTGGTGCATTGCGGTATAAGATCAGACGAGATGACCCTGGTGATGTTGACGGCGAGCACCACGGGAAGAGAGTTCCTGCAAAGGTGATGTGGTATGCTCCTATAATACCACGGTTCAAACGACTGTTCAGAAACAAAGAGCATGCCAAGTTGATGCGATGGCACAGTGAGGACCGTAAGAAAGAGGGAAGTTGAGAGCACCCGTTGACGGGTTGCAATGGAGAAAAATCGAGAGAGAGTACTGGGCTGAGTTTGCACGTGACCCAAGGAACGTATGGTTTGGTTTAAGCATGGATGTCATTAATCCTTTCGGGGAGCAGAGCAGCAATCACAGCACCTGGCCCGTGACTCTATGTATGTATAACCTTCCTCCTTGGATGTGCATGAAGCGGAAGTTCATTATGATGCCAGTTCTCATCCAAGGCCCTAAGCAACCCGGCAACGACATTGATGTGTACCTAAGGCCATTAGTTGAAGAACTTTTATAGTTGTGGAATGGAAATGGTGTACGTGCGTGGGATGAGCACAGACAGGAGGAATTTAACCTACACGCGTTGCTGTTTGTAACCATCAACGATTGGCCCACTCTCAGTAACCTTTCAAGACAGACAAACAAGGGATACCACGCATGTACGCATTGTTTAGCTGACACCGAAAGTATGTACCTGGGAAGCTGCAGGAAGAATGTGTACTTGGGCCATCGTCGATTTCTTCTGACCAACCAGCAATGTCGAAAGAAAGGCAAGCATTTCAAAGGCGAGGCAGATCACCGGAAGAAGCCCGCCATGCGTACCGGTGATCACGTACTTGCTATGGTCAATGATTTACACGTAATCTTTGGAAAGGGTACCGGCGGAATAGCTGTTCCGAGTGACGCTGAGGGACACGCACCCATGTGGAAGAAGAAATCTATATTTTGGGACCTACCCTACTGGAAAGACCTAGAGGTCCCCTCTTCGATCGACGTGATGCACGTGACGAAGAACCTTTGCGTGAACCTGCTAGGCTTCTTGGCCATGTATGGGAAGACAAAAGATATATCTGAGGCACGGGAGGACCTGCAACGTTTGCACGAAAAAGACGGCATGCCTCCCAAGCAGTATGAAGGTCCTGCCAGCTACGCTCTTACCAAAAAAGAGAAGGAATCTTCTTTGAATGTCTGCTTAGTTTGAAGGTCCCGACTGGCTTCTCGTCGAATATAAAGGGAATAATAAATATGGCAGAGAAAAAGTTTCAGAACCTAAAGTCTCATGACTGACACGTGATTATGACGCAACTGCTTCCGGTTGCATTGAGGGCGCTTCTACCGAAAAACATCCGATTAGCCATTGTGAAGCTATGTGCATTCCTCAATGCAATCTTTCAGAAGGTGATCGATCCAGAAATCATACCAAGGCTAAGGAGTGATGTGGTGCAATGTCTTGTCAGTTTCGAGTTGGTGTTCCCACCATCCTTCTTCAATATCATGACACACGTCCTAGTTCATCTAGTTAACGAGATTGTCATTTTGGGCCCCGTATTTCTACACAATATGTACCCCTTTGAGAGGTTCATGGGAGTCCTAAAGAAATATGTCCATAACCGCGCTAGGCCAGAAGGAAGCATCTCCATGGTCCATCAAACAGAGGATGTCATTGGGTTTTGTGTTGACTTCATTCCTGGCCTTAAGAAGATAGGTCTCCCTAAATCGCGGTATGAGGGGAGACTGACTAGAAAAAGCATGCTTGGAGGGGAGACAATAATATGCAGGGACGGATATTTTTGGTCTCAAGCACACTACACAGTTCTACAGAACTCTACCTTGGTGACCCCTTATCTCGATGAACACAAGAACAGTCTGCGCTCCAAACACCCGGAGCAGTGCGACGACTGGATTACATGTGAACAAATCAGGACTTTCAGCAGTTGGTTGGAAACACGTCTCGGAGGTGAAAACACTGTTTGTGAGGAGCTGTACTCGTTGTCCAGGGGACCATCTTCGACTGTAATGATTTGGAAAGGATACAAGATAAATGGGAATACATTTTACACGATCGCCCAAGATCAAAAGAGCACCAACCAAAACAGCGGTGTCCGCTTTGATGCAGCCACCGAGAGGGGAAAGGACACATATTATGGTTACATAGTGGACATATGGGAACTTGACTACGGAGTAGATTCTAAGGTCCCTTTGTTTAAATGCAAATGGGTCAATCTGTTAGGAGGCGGGGTACAAGAAGACCCATAGTACGGAATAACAACAGTGGATCTGAACAATCTTGGGTACACTGATGAACCGTTCGTCCTAGCCAATGATGTGGCACAGGTTATCTATATGAAGGACATATCTACCAAACTGAGAAAAAGAAAAAATAAGGAAGCGAATACATCATAAGATGAGCCAAAGCGCCACATAGTTCTTTCAGGAAAAAGGGACATCGTGGGAGTGGAGGGCAACACAGACATGTCCGAAGATTATGGAAAGTTTCATGAAATTCCTCCCTTCAAAGTCAAGGCTGACCCAAGCATCCTAATAAATGATGAAGATTATCCATGGTTACGGTGCAATAAGGAAAGGACACAAGCGAAGAAAAAGTGAAGACTTTGTCCACAACTATTATGATGATACCATGCCAACTTTCAACCTTTTCGTAGTTCATTTGAAATGCCTATTGTAACAGACAAGTTTCCGTATGAAATCCTGATACTTCGAAAGAGATTGTCCGTTTTGTACATGAAGTGCATCCAGTTTTTGCCGTAACCCACTCAACTTTCTTGCACATGCTATGTGGATGAAATGATGATACCATGCCAACTTCCAACCTTTTCAGAGTTCATTTGAAATGCTTTTCAATTTCAGGGTCTTATAGCTCAAAATAATCAGTAAATGCATGAAAAATAACAAATGAAGTTAGAAAGGGTTGAAAATTGATGATGTGGCTTTGAATGGTGCATTTTGAACACACAAAAAGTCAGGAGTTCAAATAAGTTTTAAAAAATGAAATCCCTGTGTAACAGATGAGTTTCCGTAGAAACCCTGATACTTCGAAAGAGATTGTCCATTTTGTACACGAAGTGTATCCAGTTTTTCCCATAACCCTCTCAACTTTTTAGCACATGCTATGTGGGTGAAATGATGATACCATGCCAACTTTCAACCTTTTCAGAGTTCATTTGAAATGCTTTTCAATTTCAAGGTCTTATAGCTCAAAAAACCAGTAAATGCTTTTATAAAACTCTAATAGCAAAAGGAATCAACTAAAAATCTTTTATAAACCTCTAGTATATTCTAAACTTAAATTATATAAAATTTATGCAACTAAAATTATCAAAGTATTTTCTGTTCAAAACATGAAAAGCAGAAATAATTATCATAAAGAATTTTTTGTTAGAAACTTTAGTAGCAAAAAGAATTGTCATAAAGATTTTTTTTGATAGAAACTAAAATAACAAAATCTGTTTTTGAATATAATGATAAAATGCAGTAATATTAAATAGCAGGAAAAAGAATCACTCAAAATATATTTTTATAGTGAAGTTATTCACAAACTTGTGATTCACACAAATTTCAAATAATTAAAATTTAAACTATTCAAATTTGGAAACTAATGGAGTAACAGAAAGATTATAATTATTCTGAGCTAAAGGCAAAAAGAATATAAAAAATAAAGCAAAAAACCAAAGAAAATAAATAATTCAAAAAACAAAAAAAAACTGGAAAAAATAAAAAAAATGCCGCCTAATGGACCACACGGCCTGCATAAGACTAGAAACCCATCTGTACATGGGCTAGGATGCAGGCCCGCATGCCCAATTGGCCCAACACGGCAGTGACAGGGGTAGGCAACTAATGTCTGCATATTAGAGAGGAGCTCAGCACCTGAGCTGCAACGCAGCTTATAAACAGGTGCTGAGCACTCTCAGCTAGCAAGGTGGGACTAAACTTCCCACCGCACCACGCCGTGCAAGGCCTTTGGTCCTGGTTGGTGGCACCAACCGGGACTAAAGGGCGGCTTTGGTCCCAATTGGTGGCACAAACCGGTACCAATGCCCCCCCTTTAGTCCCGGTTGGTGCCACCAACAGGGACCAAAGGCCTATGCTTCCCGCCCTTTGGGCTGCTGAAAAGAGGCCTTTGGTCCCGGTTGGTGCCACCAACCGGGACTAAAGGTCGCATTCGTCCCGGTTTGTCTCACGAACTGGGACCAAAGCGTTGTCTATATAACTGGCACTCGTCAAAATTTCATTCAGTTTTCCCCCGCCCCGACGCCGCCAGGCTGCCCTCTCCGCCTCGCCATCGCCGCTGTCGCCCCGCGCAGCCCCGCGCCCCGTGCCCCACGACGCCGCCGGCCCTGCCTCGCTCGTCGCCCGTCGTCGCGCCGCCCCTCACCGTTGCTTGTCGCCGCGCCGCCCCTCACGCACCGACACCGTCGCCGTCCCCTGCCCGTCGCCCTCGCCGCGCCCCTCACGCCGTCGCCATCCGGTGAGCTACTATATTTTGTTCATAGATTTTGTTCATAGATTTTTTTTCATAGGTTTAATTAGATGTGTAGTTAATTTAGATGTGTAGTAATTTAGATGTGTAGTTAATTGAGTTAGATTTTGTTCATAGATTTTTTTGTTAGATTTTTTTCATAGGTTTAATTAGATGTGTAGTAGTTTAGATTTTTTTTTTGTTAGATTTCTTTTCATATTGTGTAATTTGTTCATATTGTGTATGATTTTTTTCTGTTAATAAATTTTTTTGGTGATATTATTGTTGAATATGCATGTTTGTATGTTCATATATATGCAAAGATCGAATATGTCAATTTTTATGATTTTTTCTGTTCATAGAATATTTATGGTTTTTTTTGTTGTAATTTTGTTCATAGAATTTTAATGATTTTCTGGTTCATAGAATTTTCTTTCTCAATTTATTTATATGTTCATATTGTGTATGTATAGGAAAATTGTGTATGATCAAAGTCATTTATGTATATGTTCATATTTAGAAGAAAAAGCAGGAGAGGAAAAGGAAAATAAGAAAAGAAAGTGTTTAATATAATTAGTTAGAAAAATAATAGACCTAGTTAAACTAGTTTATTTTTAGTAAGTACTACTTTATTTTATTTATAGTAAGTGCTTAATATATAGTTGAACTAGTTGATTTAATAAACTACTTTATTTTACTATAGAAGTAGTTTATTTTTAGTAAGTACTACTTTATTTATTTATAGTAAGTGCTTAGTAGTTGAACTAGTTGATTTAATAAAACTACTTTATTTTATTATATATAGAAGTAGTTGCCGCATCGACGTCGACGATGCCTATCCCACATCCTCGTCGTCGACTCGGTGGTGGAGGCCTGCTTGATCAGGGCCATGTCCGGGACTGGGCTCCGCCGGACTGGTATTGGGAGGTGTTACCTTCCGGGGGCGTAGGTCGGTGAGGAGCCAGCCTGTTGTTGACCCGATCCTTGTTTGGTGGCGATCGCGTGGGCCAGTGACGGTGCCGAGGCTTCTGGACACCATGAAGGTGGTACGTCACCGTATCAGCGAGGAGGACGAGCACGTCCGTCGCTACATGGTTGCGTTGGAGGGCAGGTTCGACAATACCTGGCAGGTTCTTCAGGGATCTCACTGGAGCTATGATCCTGTGATGGTTCCTTATCTTTGGGTGTCCACCGCCCGCGACGATACCCGTCGGGCGCTACGGTTCTAGCTGTATTAGCGATGCTATATGTATGATAGTATTCGAGGAGTATTAGTGATAATATTCGACGATGTACACACACAAGAGATGATGTACTTTTGCTTATAATTGAATGCATGCTAATTTGAATACTACTTTATTTTACGATTTGGTTTTGCTTATTGAATGCTCATATTGGAAAAGTACTCCTACTTTGAATGCTACAATTGGAGAGCACTATGCAGAAATCTAGGAGCCCCCTCCATCATCCACGCCGTCATGGGGGTAGCTTCTCCGGCATTCCCGTGTAATAATGCACTCGGGAATGAAAGGAGGAGCTACCATCACCGATAGTCAACCCGTTATTAATAATAATGATCTAATTTAGGTTTTTTAGTACATATATTTAATTGTACAAGTTTAATATTTGAATTATGAACATAGGCCGGAAATGTCGTACTCGGAAGATGAAAACCGCTCGGGGGAGTGCGACTGGTGCCACGACCACCGAGGTATGTGCGACCGGTTCCTTGAGCTGGACGAAGATCGGCGCTTCAGCATTAAGCTCGAGGAGACCTTCGATGTTGAAACGGTACGCAACGACGACAATAGTTTTTTTCGTAATTAAGCACGACTTCAACTATTTTAACGTGTATTTTTCATCTTTTCCAATTCGACTAGCTTATCCCATGCTATGCAAGACGCTATGTCTTAGAGAGGATGGGTTTTGAAGAACATGAAAGTATGAAAACCAAAAAAATTCACCTAAGGATCCATCATGGTGTGGATTTTGAAGTAAAGTTGTACAATTCTGAGAGTGTAACCCATTTTGGTTGCAAAAATTGGGAAGCACTTTGCAAGATGTATGGTTTTGATGAGGGTATGCTTGTCACCATGGATCTTGGTGATCCTACAATCGAGCAAGACAATATGGACATTTGGGTCCTTGTTGGATACACTTCCAATTCTTCCCCCATGTGAGCTTCTCAAACATAGTTATTAAGTAATTTATATTGTTTATTTCAAAATAGTTGACAGCTTATTTCCATTGACAGCTTATTTTCATTCTTCAAAGAATGTGCGGAAGATGGTAGACAAAACCCACTACACCGATGGCTCCGAATTAACTTATAAGGAGAAAAATCATCTGATCGCATTTTGTACTGATCTTGAGAATTACAATATCTACAATCGAACTCCTCAACATTATGGTCAATACGTGCCACTAGTGCACGTGTTGAACTACGGTAACTACCATGGAGATACCCTGGTAAGATTTTTTACTATTACGACATCCGTGCATCTTTTTGCATACTTCTAAAACTAGTACATCATTGCTAACTACGAAGTTATTACTATGTTTTTCAACAGATAATCCCGAATGATTGTGTGCCTCATCTGATGTATACGCACGGTCGCCTTGATGTTTTGAACATACAACCAGGTCGTCCTACGAATCTCAACTGTCCATACCGGATTTCTAAAAGAAGTGGAGACATGACAATCAAAGAATGGAAAAAATGTATGGACAGTCGTAAGGAGCTTCTTGGAAGCAAAAGGAAGCGAAGCGCAAGAATTGGAGACAGGATGATCTCCATTCTTCATAATGGAGAGTCAGGGTCTATATTGTTTTATGCTATTTTACCTTAAGGGTGTTTAGGTCCTACCTGATACTGATGATCATGTGCTAAGAACAATTATGTAGGGTTGGGTTCGATGACTATGAGGATGATGATCGTATGACTTGTTATTAATAACGATTAGAAGTTGTATGATGATGCATGATTAGTAGGACTTGTTATTATATATGATGATGTATAATGCGAGGATGAAGAGTTATTATATATCAGCGGGTGAAATGAACATAGCAGTAGCGTTGGTAAACCAAGCACGAAGATATAAGAGAGGACACTTCTCTCTATTAGCTAGCTAATAACAACCTAAATTAACCCCCAAAACCCCTAAACCGGCCACTTTAAAAAAAACCTCAACTCCAGCCAGCTGCTGACGCGTAGATGCCTTTTGGTCCCGGTTTATGTCACCAACCGGGACCAAAGGCCCCCCTTCCTGGGCTGCTCGCAGTGGCCACGTGGAGGCCCATCTGTCCCGGTTCGTGTAAGAACCGGGACTAAAGGCAAAGGGCATTAGTACCGACCTTTTAGTCCCGGTTCTTAAACCGGGACAAAAGTCCCTTACGAACCGGGACAAATGCCCCGTTTTCTACTAGTGTTATTCAATCAAGACGCCCTCAACAAACATCTCATGACTTGCTACTGTTTGTAAGTATTACTTCTGTAATTAAGTCTCTATAGCTCAACTCATTCATTGCATGTATATGTAATTACCCTCACTATATTATGCAGATTGAAGATCGTCAAATGCAAAAATGGACAAATCTATGACATTGGGTTCATTAACCCAAATACCGTAAATGAATGGTCGGTTCAAAACAGAGTCAAAGATACTGAGGAGAACTTGCTACAATATTTACTTCGACATCAAAACAAAGCGAAAATACTCTTTCCTTACAACTTCAAGTGAGTGTTACTGTCTTGTGCATATTCATTTTTCCTTACTCGAGGTTATAGTAATGTAATTGACGAGTTATGCGCGTGCAGGTTCCACTTTATTCTGCTAGAGATTAAGCTTGACCGGGGAGTAGTAACTGTCTTAGACTCGAGACGTAAAGATCCCTAGCAGTATGCGGACATGACTGCAATGCTCCAGAAGTAAGTTTAATCGATCATTATCGCACCATACCGGCAACTTTCGTTCATTTCCTGATATCAAGTAATCATTTTCTTTGCCTGACAGGGTTTGGAAACAGTTCACCGGAATGGTTCTGGGTCTGCAGAAGGAGTTGTGATTTACACACCCCAAAGTAAGTAGTAGTAGCTAGTTCTGCGCATCTCTCATTGATTCTTGTTTCATCTATACCATTATCATGCTTCATTATCAGTTTGATTGAACTCTATTCTCGTAAAGTGCTTGTGGCAGGAAGGCGGGAATAATTTCTGTGGATACTAAATTTGCGAGTTCATCAGCCACTCGACCTCTGAGCGGGGCTACTCTTAGAAACAATTTGAAGTACGTAAACAATAATATTCACAATTTTATTTTATTACCATCAATTGTGTTGAGTTTCATTCATATACATGTATAGACCCCCTTCTTTAAATTAGATGTGGCAGATGCGGGATGAACTCCTACCACATGATCGCAGACGAGCAATTCAACAGGAATTGGCGGGATTCTTTCTTGACCACGTCATAAATGAGAAGGGAGAATACCACGTGGAAATTGAAATAGATTTTAGATGTTAGGGATTGTAAGAGATGTTATATTATATATATGTAGTACCGTCGGATAGATATATCAAAACTTGTTGTTCGACTGAGCACGGAGAAAGAGAGGTCACTTCTCTCTATATATGTTCATGACGATCTTGTGTAGTTAATGGTTTCCTTCATTTGGTTACTAACTAGCGTGTCAAGTTCTCTCTATATGTATAGTAGCTAGAGTCGACCAAGCATGGAGAAAGTGAGGTCAGTTCTCTCTAGTAGCTAGCTAACACAATATGAAACCCCTAAATTAACCCTCCAACCTCCCCCCCCCCCCCTCAACCCTTCAAAAGAAAACCCAATGCCTGCGAGCTGCTAACGCGTGGCTGCCTTTTGGTCCCGGTTGGTGTTACCAACCGGGACTAAAGGTCCTCCTGCCTGGGCGCCCCGCAGCGGCCACGTAGATCCCCTATGGTCCTGGTTCGTAATCAAAGCAGGACTAAAGGGGCTTTAGTCCCCGTTCCAGTACCGGGACTAAAGGCCCTCTGGAACCGAAACGAGTACCCTGTTTTCTACTAGTGTCATCTTGTCAATTGAAACCAACAAATCCTTGTGTTTTTTTTCTATGATTCAAGGGCTCTTTTAATTTTGATGAACCCTCGCTTCCGTCTCAAAAGGGGGGGGGGGGGGGGGGAGCGGTCGAGCAGTTTCAGGAGGCATCAAGTTAAGCGGTGGAAAAAAACTGAGGAAACCGGTCAAAACCAGCTATATTTAGTAACACTAACGGAGTGGCATAATTGCATGAGTTCTCAGTGGAGTTTACTTCGTACTGTATCTTAAATCAGTAATGCTAACAGAGTGGCACAACTGCACGAACTCAAAAGTTCTAGGAAACTTGCAAGTATCAATTAAGAACAGAACTAAAGTGGCTAAAGCATCAAAACAACATAGTACTCCAACAGCGTCGTTATGTCCAGCCAAAAGCACATTATCAGACTATCATGGGCGACTGAGCCTGCAATCAGCCAAATATTCACTCGTCAACTCGAACACAACAACTTGCAGAAAATTTAAAAACCATATTAAACTATTTTCAAAACTCCATGCCTAGGGCTCAACAACAAAACTGACGGTGCTTTATCAAAAGTATTTCAGACCGACTATTGATGAGATACTAAGATTAAAAGTATAGTTTTAGGCAATGTTGAAAACTACCATTGTTATTTTAAAAAGAAAGGGTGGTAGTAGACGATTTGTTAATGCTGTCAACAACACATCAAGGGCAACGTTGGAATGTGGTCTTACTCTAAAGCAATGGCCAAGTGTGACTTAATTACACGGATAGTCATTGCAGAATAAAAGCAGTTTACACTTAAGTTTAAGTACTTTGCCGCCACTGTATTAATTGGAATTCGTATAAATATCCAATAATGTGCAACATACTCCGACCTCCAAAAAGCAACCGTTTCAATTATGAATTGCCAAATCATGGTTAAAATATAAATCTCAATCGTCTTATCAAGTGGACACACAATAATGTGCAACTGCCTTATTAATGCAAACTAGGAATGATAACCCTACTTAACCCATCAAGTTCTATGCAAAAATGAACAGATAGACACATATAATCTCTTTATTAATACTCCCTCTGTAAAGAAATATAAGAGCGTTTAGATCAGGAGTAAAATCTTATTACTAGCTGTTGTAAGATGCCAACAGAATTATATAAGAGTGTGAGCTAAAACCTAGTATGTTACCATACTTGCTTCACCTTTGAGAATTGTCCCCAGTTGTCAGTTGCCTTTTTGTAGCTGAATACTCCTCAGTCTGTTCTGTCATTGGTCTCTTTCTTGGATGAGAACCCTGACGAGCACTCTCAGTAAAACATACTTCTCGATCTGTGCCTGGTCGAATAATTTAACATAGTTAAGATCAATGGATTAAGTACCAGTTACACAAATACACTTGAAATTAATTTACCTGTACCAGTCATTGATGAGATGAGAGATTTCTTAGGATCTATCACATTGCAAGAAATATCTACAGTGAGTATTAACTGAATATATATGGAGGATTTTCCTAGTCTCAAAATGATTGAAACTTTTGAAGTGATTTACCAGCATCAGTTGTTAATGGGACAGAAGAACATGAAGGATTTATAACATTGCCCGTAACAGGAGTGCCTGCAACAGTAACACTTTTAGATATTAATTGAGCATAGAGAGGACTTTCACACTTCAACAATGACTGACGATGTCTGATTTTATTTTACTTTTGCAAAAAAAAATGTGGTGGGGCTATGTGCACATCAACCGGTGGTGCAGTAGTGTTGACTACATCATTACAGGTGTATGTACCAAATCATAGGCAGAGCAATGCGGTAGCCATACTGAAAAAATCAAAGCAACAAATAGGTAAATGTTTTGCAAGGACAAAGACAAGAGCAACATACAATGCATCAAAGTAGGCCAAGAGTTATTTAATTCTAATTCTGCAAATAATTAACATGCGAGTGCTATCATCTCAAGAAAAATCTGATGTAAAATCTAGCAAGAGAATAAAACATGTAGTATGAAATAGTGTCATGAAAACGATCCCAATAGGATTCGACATAGCCAAGATACCAAGTGGAAAGAATAACAGGTGCTGATTTGCCAAATTTAAGGTTTGGTGGAAAAAAAACAAGTGCAAATTTACCTTCTCTTGCACTTGATTCAAGCGCACACCCTTGATTGATCGCCGGGCATGTAGCACCTTTAAAGCATTCCCCTGAATATTAGAATGACACACTAGTCCGTCAGTTGATACTAATAAAATGTGCCAGCATTGAAGGCTGTTATCCATTGGGAAAGTTGAATTACTAATTGGAAGTGAAGTAGAAGTTGATTACAAATTTAGGCCGTGCACGTACACAATTTGTTTTTTCACAGTTCTTTTAGCACGGTGGTAGCTACTCTTTTTCTCTCAGCAAAAACAACTTCATTATTATGGCAATACCGTACCTTAATCAACAAAACTATAGTAGCGCGGAGAGCAAATTTTCTATCCCTTTAATTTGAATGTTAAATTTGAACTGCTGCTGCCCCTGCCGACCAACCTTTATGGCATTATTTTTCTGTCTAGTCGGCACTAAAGCTTTCAGATGAATGGTAACGGTCACATGAAAAAGATGCATCACGAAATTTGTGCATTGTGGAATTTAGATGCAAGGTGAGCAGCACAGGCTCTACGAAAATCATAACATACATGTGAATACTACTAATGAACAGAAGTTTAAGAACAACTTTCAATGTTTATATAGAGTGAAACCAGAGAGCAAGTCCTACCAAAAATTCTCACAAACCAATCATCCCGCGGCTTAGCCATGAGTTCTGCAAATGGGATAACAAAAGATTGTTCTATATTATTGCTTGATGGAAAAATGCTTGCATAGAGAGAAGCTAGCTAGGACCTAGGAATGAAGTATACCAGCTGACAACTCCTGGCTGCAGTGGCTGGAAGAAGGCAGGCTGGAAAGAGTAAGGAACCATGCATGAGAGCGCGCACGTGAGGAAAACAGGAATGGCAGGCATCCCGGTCGAATCGAAGTAGGAGGATTGTAAGATTACCTCATCCTCTTGTCAACATATATATTAGCTACCCGACAGGAATGTTTTTTACGTGCAAGCTTGTTGGTAGGACGGGTATGGTCTTTCACGTGCCGCCTCCGTCGTAAAGGAGCAAAGCTGGCCCGGATGCAAAAATAATAATGAAATTGATTAGTACGTTGCAGTGTGATCATGGATTACAACTTGATAGCGCGTGAGGCAATCGGCATGTGTACCCAAAGCCGATGGGGAGTACGTTCTGCGGACCCATCGGGCCGTCCGGCAGTAGCAGCCTGCCTTTGAATTCTGGAGTCCTGTTAGCCAACTCCCGGACGATCTTTGCTGCTCTAGCCCACATGGGTCTCCAGTCCCGAGACAACTTACTGATTCACAGAGTCGTACTACGACTAAGGAAATTTGTTTGATCACTCTATTGCAAGAAAAGGGGATTTGAAAGTATTCCACGTACCTGGCTACTTCCTGTTGAAATAAACGGTGCACGAGGAGAAACTTGACGAGGACACTAGCCTCGAGGCTGGGCGGCGAACAGGGTACCACCGGCAGGAAGTGAGGGAAGATGTAATGCAAGGCTTCGGTCCACTGGCCCTGGGACACGAAACGCGCCAGATGGGACACGCAAAAGTAGGCGTCTGTCTGCTTCAACATCCTGCATCCATGCATTTTGTTGATCAGCAAGCAAGTTGGATCAAAGCATCTGAAAAGCAAAATAAGGGTGGTCGGTGCATACGCGACGAAGGTGGAGCCGTAGCCTTGGAGCCTGAGGAAGTTGAGGAGCCGCCGGTAACGGAACCGCCTCACGCAGGGGTACTCTCCAGGGACAAACGATTGCACCTCCTGGCCGCACACCACCGCTCGCCTCATCGTCGTCATCCTGGACGGTTGCCGATTTGGAGCTGGGGTTGGGTTTGGGATCGGGAACAGTCACTGATTTGGGGCTGGGAATTTCCAGTAACAGAAGAACCTGCAACAGTAACAATTATAGTTATTTGTTGAGCATCCAGATAACTTCCTCAGTTCAAACTTCAAAATGATTGACGGCCCAATGAGCCAGGGTGGGCCAACAGTCGAACTGTTTATATAAACTTTTCTGAGTAATTTTTTAAAGCTTTGTTGCTATGATTTGAAGGCTATTGGGAAAATCCGTGCCTACTACAGGTGTAAGTACCCCAAGCATAGGCAGAGTAATGCGGTAGCAATAATGGCAAAACCGGAGCAGCGGCGAGCAAATAATTGTTTTGTAAGGACAAATGTGACAGAAAGCATCAAAGTAGGTCAAGAGTTAGTTAATTCTAGTTCTGCAAATGATTATCACGCGAGTGCTAAGGTCTGCAAAATGAAAATTGATGTCAAAATCCACCGAAGCAGAGATGGAAAGATGTATGAAATAATGTCATGACAATGATCCACAATAGAATTCAGCGTATAGCCCAGATATCGATCAAGTGGAAAAAATGACAGGTACTTATATTGACTAAATTTAAGATTGGTGGATAAAACAAGTGTGAATTTACCTTCCCTTGCACCGGATTGAAGCGCACGCCATCGATTGATCCCTGGGCATGTAGCAACTTTAATGCATTCCTCTGAATATTAGAATATCACACTAGTTCATCAGTTGATACCAATAAAAATTGCCAGCATTGAACAAATACTGTTATCCACATGAAAAGTTGAATTGCTCAAGGGAAGTGAAGAAGAAGTTGATTACAAATTTTGACCGTGCGTGTACACAATTTGTTTCCCCAGTTTCTTTTAGCACGCTGGTAGCTACGTAATCTTCTCTCTTTCAGTAAAAGCAGCTTCTTAATTATGACAATACTAGTAACTCAATCAACAAAACTATAGTAGCGCGGAGTTTGAATTTTTGCAACTTTAATTTAGAAAAATGTTAAAATTTGACCTGCTACTGTACCAACCAGCCCTTATGGTTTTTTTTCCTGTCTAGTCGGTACATTCAGATGTCGTTTCATAATGGTCCAATGAAAAAAATGCAGCTTGATGGGTTGCACGGAATTAATGCGAGTGGAATATAGAAACCAGAGAAGTGGGGGATCTACAACCATAACATAAGCTCCATCGAATTGAAGCGTCCTGATGCTTCCAGGGTTGTGGGGGTCATTAGGGCACCACGAGTAAGTGAGTTTTTTAGTTCTATTTCTTCTCTTCTTTTTATTTTTTTATTTTTTTCACGTTTTAATTAATGAGCACTTATTAAAATTTGTATAATTTAAAAAATATAAACATATTTTAAAATTCTTCAAATTCGTTAATATTGATTAAATTTATGAATATTTTAAAAGCTCACGGTCATCTGAAGTTTGTGAACATTTTTTAAATTTGAAACCTTTTTATTTTTTGAACATTTGTTAAACCATTGATATATCTTAAATTCATGAATGCTTCTAAAATTCATGGTTTTGAAAATTCATAATATTTTTAAAGTTTCTTAAACATCATTTAGTTTAACTAACATTCTCAAATACAAAACTAAACGAGCGAGATGAGTAGGGACCCAAGCTGAGCGAGCAAGAGCTTCATGTCATCATGTGTGCTGACCCATGTGAGCGCCCCAGTAGCAATTACATCAGTTTAGGGTGAAATAAGAACTCCTAAGGGGCTCAAACAATCACCACACCCGGCTGATACCAAGCCCAAAATGTGCAAAGAATTCACAACCACACATCAAATAACTCCTCTATTCTCTTAAAAAAAAACTCAACAGCAACCCAACACGATATACGAACAAAAAAACACCACCAACAAAAAAAATGAAACACAAAGCTAATACAGATAAAATCAAAACAAAAAACTGGTGACAATAATCTATAGATATAAGAAGGTTACTTTCATGAGTGAAGAATGGCGCGGCGAAGCGCGCGTTGGCCTCTAGTACATGTAAATACTACTAATGAACAGAAGGTCAAGCGCAACGTTCAATCTATAGAAAGTGAAACCGGAGACAAGTCGTACCAAAAATTCTCCGAAACCAATCATCCCGCGCTTTAGCTATGGTTTCTGCAAATGATATTGTTCTAGATATTTGTTTGATGGAAAAAGGGTCGCAGAGAGAGAAGCTGACTAGAAATGAAGTATACCAAGTTGCAACTCCTGGCTGCAGTGGCTGGAAGAAGGCAGGCTGCAAAGACCAACCAACCATGTATGAGAGACGAGACGTACCAAGAAATGAGAAATGGCATGCATCCTGGTCGAACCGAGATACGATTATTGTAATATTACCTCATCCTCTTGTCAACATAGATATTAGCTATCTGACGGGAATGTTCTTCACGTGCATGCTTGCTGGTAGGACTGGTAAATTTCTTGACCTGCCGCCTCCGTCGGAGAGGAGCAAAGCTGGCCCGGACACAAACAATCAAATGAAATTGATTAACTACTCTGTGAATCAGTAAGTTTTCTCGGGACTTGAGACCCATGTGGGCTAGAGCAGCAAAGATCGTCCAGGACTTGGCTAACACGACTCCAGAATTCAAAGACAGGCTGCTACTGCCGGACGGCCTGATGGGTCCGCAGAACGTACTAGTACTATGACTTGAGGAAATTTGTTTGAACTGTATACTGCGAGAAAAGGGGATATAAAAGTAGTACTGCAGAATCGAGATACCTGGCTACTTCCGATTGGAATAAACGGTGCACGCGAAGAAACATGACGAGGACCATGGCCTCGAGGCTGGCGTCCAACGGGGCTCCAGCGGCAGGAAGCGAGGGAGGATGTAATCCAAGGCTTCGGTCCACTGGCCCTGGGACACCAGGCGCACCAGATGGATCACGCAAAAGTAGGCGTTCGTCTGCTTCAGCATCCTGCATCCGATGATCAGCGAGTAAGCACAAGGTGGATCAAATCACTGGCGACGCAAAGGAAGGGCGGCGGGTGTATACGCGATGAAGGTAGAGCCGTAGCCTTGGAGCCAGAGAAAGGTGAGGAGACGCCGGTGACGGAACCGCCTCACGCAGGGATACTCTCCAGGGACCAACGATTGCAGCTTCTGGCCGCCGCACTCCGCTGCTTGCGTCCTCGTCGCCGTCATCGGCGGTCGCCAATTTTTTGACTGGGGATTGGATTTGGGATCAGGGACAAGTGCCGATTTGGGACTGGGATTTATAGGCTTCGGGCAGGTGGTGGTGGTGGCGGCGGTAGTGGTGGTGGTGGTGGTGGTGGTGGGACCAACGCATTAAAGGAGCGGAAATGCTAAGGGAAAGGATTTAAATCAAGAACCCTCGTAACCTTCCCTCCAATAAAAAAAAAGAACCCTCAGAACCTGCAACAAATGATCTGCATTCCCTGAAACAAACAAATAAATCCCATAGTAATTCTAGTCTTGTCATCATCTGCGACAACTAAATTTGCTATCCCACGACAACTAAATTTTCTATAAAAAACCATTAATTTTGCCATCATCCTCGACAACTAAATTTGCTATCGCGCGACAACTAAATTTGCTATAAAAAACATCTGTTTTGCCATCATCCGCGACAACTAAATTTGCTATCACGTGACAACTAAATTTGCTATGAAAAAACATTTGTTTTGCGATGTATTTCGAGGGAACGTCAGCACAATTGGTTGATGAGCGGCCACACTCCTCGAATTGAAACCCTTAAATTCATGCCTATCCATGCATGTTCATCATACACGTGAAAATCACACGTAAATAACAATTGTTGGTATCGATAATACGTAGTTCGAAGTTTGAACACAATATTTATTTTAAATGCACAATTCATTGATTTTTATTGTGGGTCCACATATGCTTCACAAGATCATGAGTTGCTGCTTGTGCATCTCATGACTGAAGTTTTTGATGCATCTACAAAAAATTGATAAGCTGGTCTGCATCTTGTTGTTCTTGGATGTGGACTCGTTCTCGAGGCTTGTCAAAATCATGGGTTTGGGCTGCTGCTTCACCTTCGTCCAGGGCCGGCTCTAGCCCAGGGCAGTAGGGGCGACGGCCCGGGGACCGGCCGAAATAGGGGCCCATATCTGGTATACAGTATGTACGTATGGGACATCATAGTAGAGGAAAAAAAGGCCCATCTACCCAGGGCACACAGCTAGCCCAGGAAGGTAGCCAGCCACGCACGGAACGAAATCGTCCTGAATCGTCGTTTCCTTTTCTTTCCAGCGATTCTCGCCCTGATTCACGCACTGAACCGTCGCCGTCTCGTCCAGTCGTCCTGATCCAGTCCGGATTCCCTGACCGGCCGAGGTCTGACTGCATCACTGAAATCCATAGTTCCCTGATCACGTTGTGTACATCTCGGCAAGAAATTGTGGGAAAGATCAAGATCAAGAGGTAATCTCAGATCAAAATTCTATTTCTATGAAACCATGGTGGGCGACTCTATTTTCTCGTGCTATATGTTCTTAGGCTAAAATCTCAATCCGGTGTCTGATTCTTTCTTTGCATCGCTCATAACTTGCAGCTGCATCCATTGGTAGTGTAACCATGTTGCCTAAAAAGCATCCATCTGGTCATCAGAAAAGAACTAACAAGAAACGAGTACAGAAGTTGATTCGATCTCAGAGAGGGGCTATGAATAAATTCGTGTTGTGGAAGGATACTGATATGAATTTTACGCAATTATATATCACCAATGGCGAACAACCAGATCAGACTGAGAATGCAGTTGGGGGAAATTGTGCCGATGTTGATGCCAATCAGAACACCCGAAATTTTAGTGGCCATGGAAACATAGATGAGCAGGCTTCTTCTTTTGATATTTATGATCCTAGAACTTGGAATATTCTTGACAATAAATCAAGAGATATTCTCATTGAAAAAGGACCTACAAGGGAGTACAATCCTGTGTTTCCCGTGGATAAGAAAGGCAGGCATTTTTCATATGCTTACTACTCAAGACAGCTAAGGAATGGTGAGGCCAGTGATCGGAGGTGGTTAGTGTACTCTAAACATGTGAATAAAGTTCATTGTTTTTGCTGCAAATTGTTCAAATCTGAAAACAGCAAAAGTTTGCTAGCATCTGAGGGATTGATGGATTGGAAACATCTTAGTGAAAAGCTGAAATTACATGAGAACGGTGCTGAGCATATCACTAACATGAATACTTGGAATGAGGTAAGGTTGAGGCTAAGTAAGAAGGAAACAATTGATAGAGATTTGCAAGAAGAGATTGCAAGGGAGAAGAAGCGCTGGAGACAAGTTTTAATTAGAATTGTTGCTGCTGTGAAATTTCTTGCTAAACATAATTTGGCTTTTCGAGGAGCAAATGAGAAATTATATCAAGATACAATGGGAACTTTTTGGGAGTAATTGAAATGATGGCAGAATTTGATCCTGTAATGCAAGAGCATCTTCGGCGCATTCAGAATAATGAAATCCATCATCATTATCTTGGCCATAATATTCAGAACGAGTTAATTTCCCGTCTTGCTTGCAGTGTTAAAGATTCTCTCTTGAAGATAATTAAGGATGCAAGGTATTTCTCTGTCATTTTAGACTGTACCCCTGATGTGAGCCATCAAGAACAAATGACTCTAATTGTGAGATGTGTAAACATGTCAAGTGCCAGTACAAAAATAGAGGAGTTTTTTCTAGAGTTCATGAAGGTCGACTATACGTCGGGACTTGGACTTTATAATGTGTTAATTGATACACTTGAATATGTTGGTTTGAATGTTCAAGATGTTCGTGGACAAGGGTATGACAATGGTTCGAACATGAAGGGAAAAAACCAAGGGGTACAGAGCAGATTGCTAGCAACTAATCCAAGAGCATTGTACATGTCGTGTGCTTGTCACAGCCTGAATCTTACTCTCAGTGATATGGAAAAATCTTGCGATAAAGCTATAACTTTCTTTGGTGTTGTGCAAAGAATTTACATATTGTTTTCAAGCTCTACTAAAAGATGGCAGCTATTGCTTGATCATGTTCCAAAAATGACAGTTAAGTCTTTGTGTAAGACTCGATGGGAGAGTCGAATAAAGAGTGTTCATGCTACCAGATATCAAGCACCTGAGTTAATAAAAGCTTTATTGGAATTGAAGAGAACTTCTACTGATGACGCCAAGACTAAGAGCGACGCAAAATCTTTGGCTAATGCACTTGAGAAATTTGAATTTATACTGGGCATGGTCATCTGGCATGATGTTTTGTTCACGGTAAACATGGTGAGTAAGAAATTGCAGTCTAAATTCGTGTGTATTGATGTTACTCTTAAACAGATTGAAGGTGCCATCTCATATTTTGAGAAGTACAGAAATGAAGGCTTTGCTACTAGCTTGGATATTGCGAGATCTATTGCAATCGACATGGGTGTACAACCTTTATTTCCTGTAAAGCGGCGTATTACCAGAAAAAGACAATTTGATGAAATTAATGGCAATGAAGAAAATGACCAGAATCAAGAAGCGCAAGAAATTGAGGTGGAATCATTTAGAGTTAAATACTTTTTGGTGATGATTGATGTTGCAATTGCTTCCTTGACTAGTAGATTTGAGGAACTGAAGTCATTTGGGAGCATATTTGGATTCTTGTTCAACTCAAAAGAATTGAAGTTGTTGGGTGATAATGATCTAAGAAAATGTTGCACTAGTTTTGTCAACACTTTCACTCATGGTAAGTCAGCAGATGTTGATTTAGATGATTTTGTTTCTGAACTAAAAGTATTGCAGATGACATTGCCAAACACACTCATGTCAGCGGATCAGTATTTGAGTTTGTTAGAGTTGCGGATTCTTATCCAAATGTCTCAATTGCTTATCGTATCCTCTTGACTGTGCCGGTCACTGTTGCATCAGCTGAAAGGAGTTTCACAAAATTGAAGTTACTAAAAAATTATTTGAGGTCAACAATGTCCCAAGACAGACTGAATGGTTTGGCCATGTGCTGCATCGAGAAGAATATGTTGGACAATATTGATCCTGACATTGTCATTGATGATTTTGCGTCAAAAAATGCACGGAAGTCTCGCTTCTCATGATTACTGGAGGTTTGCTAGCATGCTATTTCTATATTCTTGTTTGCATTGTAGCTTCTATGATACTTGAGTTTGAACAAAGGCAAGAAAAAATATCAGATATTTGATTCTAATGAAAATTTACTACTCTTTATGACATTATAATATATGTATTTGTTCGTGTATCGACCAAAAAAAATTCTCTGTTGGGCCCATTGGTGAAGTTTGCCCCGGGGCCTTCGAAATCCTTGAGCCGCCCCTGCCTTCATCCTCCGGAACAAGTGCAACTCCTTCCATCTACACACATGGAGTTGCTGCTTGACTGTCATGGATGATATGTTGGGTGCTACAAGGAAGCTACTGAGGGTGTTGCAAGGCGAGAGTGCATCGAGTTCTATGCGCCCACCACCACGTGCCATCGTTGCTTCAAGACAGGAGCATCAACTGGGATGCCAGTGTTGCAATGGTGTGGCGTCGGACGTCAAAGTATAGGAATCCGCTCCTGAAGATGAGTCGGCATTGTTGCATGACGGTCATCGAGTGCTTCAAGTCTAGCCACAAATATCCCTCTTTGCTGCAACCTATATAGATTGTCATAGACGTGTGGCGGACGGTGATGGTGCAAGGCCGACCGCAGCATCCCCGTTGTTGCAAGCGACTGCAGGCTACTGGGAGGGGGGCTACGGCGAGTGGCGACGTGTGATGCCACGGCGGCCTTCCACAATGTTGCACGGCTAGCGGAAGCCATTGGGGGCTGTAACATGAGGTGACATTGGTGCTGTATGTGCCCACCACCGCATGTCATCATCGCTCCAAAACAGAGGCATCACCTGGACATCAGCGCTGCAATAGTGTGCCGTCGGACCTCAAAGTATGTGAATCCGCTGGCACAGACGAGGAGGTGTTGCTACATTGCAGGCGTTGAGTGCTTCAAGTCCAGTCACAACTACACCTCTTTGCTGCAAGCGACCGCGAGCTGGGCGTCGGTCCTTTATCGGTCAATAAATGAGTTAAAAACATTAATCTCCTACTCTTAAGGCCATGCCTATTACGTTTTCAAAAAGACCAAATGCACATGCATACTGCTGAAAACGAGAGAGCAACTAACTGAGGGGTAACACCGCGGGAGCCACTCAATTGTCACTTTTGGTGGACTGGAGCGCTCTCAGCCGCCATCACGTGTCACCTGTTGCGCGATTTCTCAATATTTTATTTTTTAAATTTTTTCTATACACGTTTACGGGGTATAAATGATTTTTGGGGTTTTCATTTTTTGATGGGGAGCATCCCTTGTTCATCCCCATGGACGTTCCGTCACCACCACAAGCACGAAGAGTACCAATGACAAGAGTCCGTGCACGCGTCATCGAAACCAAGGTTAACACTTTCCTCTTCAAACTTTATTCGGATTCACATGAGAGTTGGGTTCTACCTCAAATGGATACATGGTGCATTCTTAGGTACCAAGGAGAAGACCGTGAGGAGGCATGGAGGGATCACCAAGTCCACATGTGGAGCCCCAAGGAGAAGAAGGAACTCCCACACGCGGAACACCAGAGGCCTCGGACCACCCCGGGTGCCCGGACCCCCTGGGCAAGTTCCACCCAACCCCGCTGACCACCCCGGGTGCCCGCACCCCTCCCCCCCGGGCACCCGGACCCCCGGGACACTTTTTCCGCCCAACCCCGATGAACACCCCGGGTGCCCGCACCTCCGACCCCCGGGCACTCGCACCACCCAGAATCAGCGCACTAACAAAAACCGTTTCGGCCATAATTTTCACTCCCAAAGTCCGATTTTGACGTTCTTTAGCTCCTTGAGTAGCTATTGACATCCCGCATCCATCTAGATAGGTTCAAACATCATTTGACTTCATCAAAATCTTGGCATTTTGGCATCTTGGCCTAGGCCATCCACCATATCATCCGCAAAATCATCATAGCTTTCCGCAACCTAACCCATTTTGCTCCATTTAGCATTTGTGGTATCTTGAGTTGTGACTTGAGTCTCGTAAGGTGTTTCGGCTACTTAGGGACGGTTGCTTAGTCATCAACCACCACCACCACTTCCGAATTGCTAACTCTGGAACCACCAACGCATTCCACGAGCATCATTTGGCATTTTCCTTTGAGATTTTGAGTTTGCGGGTTTTCCGTTTCCTAGGTTGTTTCGGTTAACTAGGAATGGTTCGACATCGACAACACCGCCACTCAACTTCGACAAGGATTCGACGTCGACCACATTCACCATTGACACCCTAACCGTAAGTAAGAACGGTAACCTCTATATCATCTTGGTATCATGGTATCCCATCCTTGTATATTACCCTTGCCATTACATTGTTAACTCCTTAGCCCATTTTGCGTCACTTGCCTATCAAGACTAGCCTTTGAGTATTGCTGGCAACGTTACTTGTGCACATTAGTGATCATCGATCTACACCTTCCATTGCGTACATACCATATCATATTGGTATCATCTTGGTATCATAGTACCATCCCTCGTGTCACAAGATTGTTCCCGCATATACACAATAGTTATCTTGGTTTGTGCATTTCGCATAAGTGGCCATACAAAGAAAAAGAGAATAAGCTTTTAAGCAAAAGTAGAGCAAAGAAGATTGTAAGCAAGAGCCATAGCATCGCCACATTGCATACCATACTACCATATTGATCATCTTGGATGGTCGTGTGTGAAACACCGGAACATCATACATAAATAGCATACTTGGGATAGAAAGTTGATACATTTTGCATCTTATAGGTTGTGCACAAGTGTCGTATATGCCTATTGAGCAATCGTGCTAGTGTCTCTCTAGAGTTGTGCAACACAAGCGTTTTCCGTGGATTCCACATTTTGTGCTCATTCCTTGGTTGCACGACCCCACTTATCTATCTGTGTGTGTGCGTTTCCGTGTGCCACCCATTCCTATTGGTCTACTTGTTTCACTTGCGAATTTGTGAATCTTTTCCAACATTATTGACTCTTGCTAACATTTTGCATCGAATTTTTGTGCCACTATCCTCACCGAGCTCCACCAAAAGCTTTATTTGTGTAGGTGTGAGAATTGACAAGATCCGGTACCAATTGTGCTATTTCCTTGTTACATTATTGAGTGATCATTAATCCATCTTCAAGGATAAGGTACATTGGTCTTCTTCTTTTCTTTCTTCCACTCACATTAGCTTGAGTCTTGTGATGGATAGGCAAGGCATTTCATCTCCAGTGTTCCACGACAACGACAGCGTGAACAACTACATCACCAAAACGTCCATCTTCGGACTACAATGAGCAATGCAAGGAATTGAGCGACTCGCCATCGATATTCGCCAAAACGAAGCAAGGAAAAGGGACTACTTCGACACCAAGTTGGACGAACACATGGATAAAATACGAGACACGGTGGCCAACTACAAGTCTTCTTTCCCTTCGTCATCTTCAAGGCATCGATGTTCAAGTAGCCAATCTTTGGAACGCCATCGAGCTCAAGCACTACAAAACCATCAAGATGAAGATGCTCGCGGTAAGTACACCTACAAGTCCCAAAAAGCTCCACATCAAGCTACGACCAAACTTCATGAGCACAAGAGAAGACCGCGAGACGAGCACCAACAATACGGAGCTACCACTAGTGCCACCACTTCGCATCTTCACCAAGTGTTATCAAGGCATCTTCGCCTACTTCCCATGAGTTCGCCTACATTGACATCTTCAACAACAAGGCGGCCACCTACAAGCGAGGGCGAAACGTTCCATCATAGAAAGCCCCTCAAGGAAGATGGCCGAGCATGGGAAGTTCCCTTCGGTCATGGAGACGAGCTACGAGGTGCCACATCATATGGGCCTCCTACAAAAAGACGGTCGAGCAAGGGCCATCCCCTTCGACCATGGCGACAAGCACAAACCTCTTCTACAACATGAAGACAGCGCCCAAATGGGACTCATACTCTGAGTCGAGCTACGAGAGCGCACTTGAGACCTTATCTTTGGTCTCGGAGGAGAGCGATGATTTGCCACATCCTACGGCGTTCATCCTTGGAGGCGTTATGGATGAGGAGGCTGAGCATGGGACTATCCCTTCAACCAAGGCGGCGATAGGAGTTCAGCATGGAGACAATTGCACCTACATCTCTCCGACACCCACATATGACGAGATGCCCCAATTCCCATGTGATGAGAGCCACCCCACCATGAGTGATATGAGTGACTCCTGAAGGAAATATGCCCTAGAGGCAATAATAAAGTTGTTATTTATATTTCCTTATGTCATGATAAATGTTTATTATTCATGCTATAGTTGTATTAACCGGAAACTTAGTACATGTGTGAATACATAGACAAAACAGAGTGTCCCTAGTATGCCTCTACTTGACTAGATCATTGATCAAAGCTGGTTATGTTTCCTGACCATAGACATGTGTTGTCATTTGATGAACGGGGTCACATCATTAGATAATGATATGATGGACAAGACCCACCCGTCGTTAGCTTAGCATAATGATCGATAAGTTTTAATGCTATTGCTTTCTTCATGACTTATACATATTCCTCTGACTATGAGATTATGCAACTCCGAATGCCGGGGGAACACCTTGTGTGCTATCAAACATAACAACATAAATGGGTGATTATAAAGATGCTCTACAAGTGTGTCCGAAGGTGTTTGTTGGGTTGGCATAGATCGAGATTAGGATTTCTCACTCCGAGTATCGGAGAGGTATCTCGGGGCCCTCTTGGTAATGCACATCACTATAAGCCTTGCAAGAAATGTGACTAATGAGTTAGTTACGGGATGATGCATTACAGAACGAGTAAAGAGACTTGCCGGTAATGAGATGTAACTAGGTATGAGGATACCGATCGAATCTCGGGCAAGTAACATACCGATGGCAAAGGTAATAACGTATGTTGTTATTGCGGTTTGACCGATAAAGATCTTTATAGAATATTTAGGAAGCAATATGAGCATCTAGGTTGCACTAAATGTTATTGACCAGAGATTTGTCTCGGTCATGTCTACGTAGTTCTCGAACCCGTAGGGTCCGCACGCTTAACATTCGATGACGATTTGTATTATGAGTTATTTGTTTTGGTGACCAAAGTTTGTTTGGAGTCCAAGATGAGATCACGGACATGATGACGAGTATCGAAATGGTCGAGAGGTAAAGATTCATATATTGGAAGGTAGTATTCGGACATCGGAATGGTTTTGACTGGTTCGGGTATTTTACGGGAGTACCGAGGGGTTACCAGAACCCCCCGGGGACGTATTGGGCCTACATGGGCCTTAGTGGAGAGAGTGGAGGGCCGCAAGGGGTGCCCCCCATGGCAGTCCAAATTGGACTAGGGGAGGGGGTGGCGCACCATTTCCCTCTCCCTCTCCCTCTCCTTCCTTTTCCGGTAAGAAAGGAAAAGAGTGGGGGGCGAATCTTACTAGGAGTGGAGTCCTAGTAGGAATCCCCCCCATGGCGAGCCCCTCCTAAGCGGCCACCTCCTCCTCCCCTCCTTTATATACGGGGGCAGGGGCACCCCAAAGGCACATCATTTTTTCTCTTAGCCGTGTGCGGTCCCCCCCCTCCATAGTTTACTCCTCCGGTCATAGCGTCGTAGTGCTTAGGTGAAGCCCTACATGAATCACATCACCATCACCATCACCACGCCGTCGTGCTGATGGAACTCTCCCTCGATCCTCTGTTGGATCAAGATTTCGAGGGACGTCATTGAGCCGAACGTGTGCATAAATCGGAGGTGTCGTACGTTCGGTACTAGATCATGAAGACGTTTGACTACATCAACTGCGTTAACCTAATGCTTCCGCTTTCGGTCTACGAGGGTACGTGGACACACTCTCCCCTTTCATTGCTATGCATCTCCTAGATAGATCTTGCATGATAGTAGGAAATGTTTTGGAATTGCATGCTACGTTCCCCAACAACTCCATCATATGTGACATTGAGAGCATTTCCTATGAGAGGATGAGTGTGACCACCACTAGCCCCACACACGAGATTATGCCACACATCCTATGTGAGCTTGAGAGCCATTTGAGTGACTCCACCAACCATATGAGTGAGAGCATCTTACTGGGAGTGAGTCAGCCACAACACTTAGTGAGTGAGGTAGTTGAGACAGCACGTGAGGCCACTATGATTTCTAACGACTTAACCTCTACTCCGAGTGTGTTTTCTTATTTGGTGCTAGGTCTCCTACATGACGACATGCATATCCTCGTCGAGTCCATACCTCCAATGGAGATGATGATGGCCATGGTGGACGATAATGCACCCACCACATGGTTCCATCACGATGAAGATGATCACAACTTGGTGTTCGACACCTCACCTACAACACATGAGCGATGCTCCAAAGTTAACATAGGTGATGATGCTTCTCTTGTCCCACTAGTGGACTATCTAACCAATGATTGCTTGCATGATGTTGACACACCTATTACCATGCTTCATGCTAGTGCGGCCTCCTCATGTCATGACTTACCAATTTATGATGAATATGATGATGAGCATGTCAAGTTGCCTAGTTGTGATGTTATGCCCCAAAGGATATCATGTGAAAATTCTTTTGGTCACATCATGTTCGACAACCCTTTAAACTTGTCATATGCTATGAGTGAGATCTCCCATATTGCATCATTTCAATCTCAACATAGTAACTATGCATGCCCCATTAAAATAAATCCCATTTTCTCTTATGGCATAGAGGATGAGATGATGGTCATTGGCTTTTGTTTTTCATCCGACAATATTGCCATGCTTCCTTTACATGATTTGTG
The DNA here is from genome assembly GCF_018294505.1 of Triticum aestivum. Classification (NCBI taxonomy): domain Eukaryota; kingdom Viridiplantae; phylum Streptophyta; class Magnoliopsida; order Poales; family Poaceae; genus Triticum; species Triticum aestivum. The sequence continues at coordinate 798,479,965 of NC_057801.1, forward strand.
CAATTCATCTACTATACCATGCCATGATCACATAGGATGTTGTCAATATTCTCCATGTGATGTTTCCATTAATGCTCATGAGGAGACCCCAATAGTTTCCCATACATATTACAAAATTTTGATGCATTCCATACATTGCATGATTCCCATGATTGTGTGCACCATATGCATTCCATGAATAACAATGCTCTACATATTTCTCATGATGCATTACACAATTTGAGTCTCCATTATGATATACATAACAACAAACCTATCATGATGGATGACATGTTTCTATATCACACATCTCATTTATTTAAGAATTGGATATCTTATGCTAACCAACACATGCACGTATGCATCATAATGGATGATGTGTACATATACCACGCACACACAATTTTCCCTTTGTCTTTGTTTTGTGTAGATACTCACGAATACTCGTCAACCTCTCAATCCCAAGAGTTGAGAAACGAGCTCTTGGGAGCAATGACAATTTGGTATCCCGTGGGTTATCCTTACCACCGTTCTCTTCGCGAAATGACTTTGCACATTCCTTTTACTTGGCTCTCACACGGCTATGGGCTATTTACCACTTGTCACCCTATGCCCATACTATCATGTTCACTTTGCATGTTATGCTCATTACTATGCTTTCACCATGCATTTGTGACCCATGCTTTGCATTACACATGATGATTGATTCTAGTACTTGCATGCGTATTTGCAAGTTTGGTGGAGATATTGCTTGTTATCGCCATGTTTTTTTGTGCCCAATGCCTATGATGATCCTTTGATCTTATCTTGTTTTCATGCTTGTACTATGTCATGCGCATGACATATGCCTATTATTTGCCCACATGACATGGTTGCCATGATTTCCTCTAGTATGTTGCATCTTCGCACTACTAGTTTGCATGACATGAATGGTACGCTTGCCTATGTTGCATCATCGATGATTCATACTTGCTCGTTTCATGTGGTTGATGGCATCCATTTCCTTGATTGCCACATGATTGACTTGATTGCCTCACACATGATGGACAATTGCTCTTTCTATTGTGTTGAGTGGCACACTATATTCACTACAAACCATGCACATTAAGCTTGGATTGTCTTGCACTTTAGACACTTCATTTATTTTGGTGTTGTGAATGCTTCATATGTATGCAATAGACCACTTGTTGAGCGCCTTATGCATGCTTGCTATGAGCTTGAGGTAGATTCTTATTCTCTTGACACACATATTTGCATCGCTACCTCACATTTACATGCTTGTTTCCATGATGTCCTTGATTTTGCTCAATTTATGTGCTTACATGACATGTGACAATCCCTTGTCACACCATATGTTATGCTTGATGATGACACTTGTTTGGTGAATCACCTCTTGAATGCTTGATTTTGCACCACTGCTAACCACATTGGTTTTTCCAAGTGTTTGTTATACTTGCACCTTTTGAAGGAATCACAAGACGGTGCGACATTCGAGAGTGCCCATTTTGAGCTTCGAAATGATACGTGCTTGGTGGCTGTCCACTTCTACACGAGATCGCGCTCTCTTTCCCATGGTGATGAAGATCACGATTCGTAGACGGATCTCTCCCAAGGGGGGAAGATGATGCGGAGCATCCCTCGTTCATCCCCGTGGACGTTCCGTCACCACCGCAAGCATGAAGAGTACTAATGACAAGAGTCCGCACACGCATCATGGAAACCGATGTTAACTCTTTCCTCTTCGAACTTCATTCGGATTGACATGAGAGTTGTGCTCTATCTCAAATGGATACATTGTGCATTCTTAGGTACCAAGGAGAAGACCGTAAGGAGGCATGCAGGGATCACCAAGTCCACATGGTCGAGCCCCAAGGAGAAGAAGGAACTCCCACACATGGAACATCAGAGGCCTCGGACCACCCCGGGTGCCTGGCCTCCTACGCCCCGAGTTCCCGGACTGCGGGCCCCAAAGGGCTCCGCCCCTCTGTATAGCTCGGGTGCCTGCACCCCGACCACCGGGTGCCCGCACTCCCGAGTGCCCGCACCCCAACCACCGGGTGCCCAGCCTGGTCTTCTACTCCCCAACGACCCCGGGTGCCCGGACCACTTTACTTCGGGTGCTTGGACTCCACCGAAAGTGCCTGCATGAATCTCGGGCTAAATAACCATTGTACCCCTGTTTTCCTCTTATTTCGTCTCTAGACTATAAGTACACTTGCCATAGCTCATTATAGAGGTTAGCACAATATTTGATAGACAAAGAGAGAGTTTTTCTCATTTCCTCCTATTGGAGATCTAGACCTCCTCTTGGAGAAGCTCCTCTTGGATATCAAGCCCTCCTCTTGGATATCAAGCCCTCCTCTTGGAGAAGCTCCTATTGGAGATCAAGCCCTCACTACTGCAGGATGCTGCTAATGCGACACTACGATCAGAGACCCTTCGACGAAACTGTGTGTGATGCAATAATTGCAAATGGTGGTGTAAAATACCATCAAAAAAATGTGCAAAACATTTGCGATGGCAGATGCATCAAACACGATTCACATTTTAGTTGCGTGTGCGATGCAGGGCATATGGTTCAGTTCAATAACTGCTTGCGATGAGGAGGAACAAAAGAAACGGGTAGCCAGATGAAGGTGTGTGTGATATACAACATACAGTTTGCTCGGATGAACTGTTTTTTTATTAAGCAACATAAAAGAAACGGTCAGCGAGATCAAGGTGTGTGCGATATACGGCATGTGGTTCACTCAGATGAACTGTTTCCGTTGAGACAAGAGAACAGAAATGGTTCAACTTAACAAGATGTGTGTGATACACGGCAAACTGGTCTGTAATCGGAAACGTGTGCGAAGACCAATAACAACACATCCAATTGTTGCTAACAAGCCATGTCTGTTGTGGGCAAATTATTGCTGGTATACAATTGTGAGTGATTGATGAAAACTTCACCAACGGGTTCCATTGTTTAGTCCATGTGCGATGTGATTTTCTTTGTCCGCACAACATCTACACTCTGTCTACAGAGCATCAACATATATACTTAAAAAGACAACATTGCATAACCAAATTAAGCATACAATTACACAAGTGACTACACACATAAAAATTCCACACACCAAAGTAAGCAATTACATGCAACGAAACTAGGAGAAACGAGGATCTAATCATCTACTTATTGTTGTGACGACGCTTGCCATTGCTCTGCTTCCAGCTAGATCCCTGGCCGTTTCGGGGAAGGAGGCACTTCCTCATGTAAACGATCTGCCTTTACATGTCGTAGCTCATGTACGGCTCCTTGGCCGCGTACACGACGTGAGCTTTGTCGAGTTTCTCCATCCAGGCCGAGTGCTAGGCACGCTTGTCCTTGTTGCAGGAATCCTTCATGTCTCTGCAGTAGGGGTCGATGATGGCCTCGGTGAGGTGAACCAGTGAGTCCTTCTCTTGCTCCTTGCTGCCCTAGATCTTGTATTGGCCCTAGACGTCGACAAGATTCTGGCAGGCGATGCCCAAATTCTCAAGCGCCTTTACATCGTTGGTGATGTTCACCGTACCAAACATGTAGTGGGGGCCGTTGACAAACCTGGCGAAATGCTCGCAAGGCCTTATGGCCAGGTAGTAGTGGTAGACGAGGACGTGGTGGCGCACGCACATCTGGGTGGCGGCGACCATGGGACGAGACCCGGCACAAGTGTGGGTGTACTCAAGGTCGAACCCGACCACCTTGTACTTCTCCTCAGCAAGCAACAACTCCATGATGTGGATGGAGTGCTCCACCCAGACCGGGTTATTGGTGTACACCACCGAGAGGTCCATGAACCTTCTGTGGGTGTCCACCATGGCACGCATGGTGAACTGCTGCTCATCGGCGGCAGCCGCTCGGAGCGCCATTGGAGCCGCACAGGATACCCTCTAAGAATTTATTATGGTGGGTGTGCTTCTTGCAATGGTGGGGCGCGATCGAAATGTTGTAGAGACACAAGGGTTAAATGGCCACTGTAATAAATGGGGGCCGGCCGGCCTATAATTGTCACGTCTTGTCACAGTTTTCATAGCGGAGGATTCCAGTGCACGCTTGACAACACCGCACTGCACGTGTTTCGTTTGACCACGCGTGGGCTTGAAGAGGCGCTAAATTTATCGTCAGTGAGCCTGTTCCCGCGCTACCGCGCAATTTACCGTGCAAACTTCCTACCCGGCTAGTTTGGCCACGCGTCGGCTAGAAGAGGGAAAAATCATGGGCATTTATTGGCAAAAAGCTTTGTAAAAATGAAGTGTGTGGAATGACTTCGGTCATAAGTTTACCCGTAGGTGATGAGGTCAAAGTTACACAGAAGGGTGATGATGGACACTCAAGTGTGATAATTAATTCTGCGCTCCACAGGGCACACGGTTGAAGAAAACAACTGTGTGCAATAATGTCAGAGATTGCAGTCGAGTTAGCCATACAGATCGTGTGCTGTGAGACTAACAAGGTAAACATATTCGAGAATGGTTAATAAAATCTGAGACAATTGCATATTCAGGTCAAAAAAGTTCTACCAATATACGAGTCTCATACGATGCCATTTCAATGATTGTACCACAAAAGCTCGAGATATTACAGGGTTCAAATTCCAGAGTTATATGGCTCAAATTCGAAGATTACAAGGTTCAAACTGATATTAGATATGAAATTCAGCTCATCAGTTGCAAACGCTCGCGCTGATCCGCTGAACATGGATATCAGAGAGGTTCAAATTAATATTACCACTTCTAAGTCTGGTTTCGAAACCTCATAATTTTTGCAAAGGGGTCAGCCACTGAGAAGTCATGTATGGGGTTGACACGATGACTTCGGATTACTCTGTCATCTTAAGTTCCAAAATTAAATTCTGCATTTTTGGACCCTATTCCATTCTGCCGTAGGCACCGGCGCTGATCAACAAACCATTCATTTTTGCGAAATAAATGTAGGGAAAACCTCATTACCTTCAGCACCTTTGCTCTAAAAACAAAGAACCTGGCGAATATAATCTCCGGTAAGGTCCCTCAGTAGGAGTTCAAAGTAATTTCTGAGAAATGCTGATCTAGGCATTCGACGTGATTTTCATATTGTATCACATTATCCACAACTAGGCCTAATCTTATCTGCAAAAGAAGAAAACGTGTTAGTGCCTACATGCAGTTTTGAACACTACTACATGCCTATTTGGTTTGCAGGATTTGTAAAATACACTAACATGCCATCTTCGATCTGACATGATTAACATGGGCATTTGATTACATTATAGAAAAATGTAGCCTTCTTCACAAGAGGTTGGAGTGGATGAAAAGTTCCCTAAGAAAACTAGTACAAACGAATCCAAAGGAGAAATACTTATGGATTGTAACCATATGGATAAAGCAACCAATATGGGGGGACATGTATGCGCTGAAATACTCCAAAAGAATACTTCAGAAATTATAGTACATTGTCATTGTAAACTTGGAAAAAGGTGTCACAAATTGAACTCCCTTATGGTTAAAATTTAATAGGAAAGGAACAACACCTCGATAAATAGCTTCTCCAGGCATGGAAAGCATCTTAGGAAACTAACAACTTGCTCCAGGTTGGGGCCGATAGATTCTAGTGCCAAGACCTTCACTATGCGCAGTTTCGGGGTCAAGCTTGTCGGAATCATTTTTTGGATGACAGACGAACAAACATCTTCAAAATTAGAAATAATGTTAATTTGTAGAAGGAGAGGTAGAAGGCGGTTGTTGTACCTGAACGGGTGTGGATCCAATAAGGAGAGGTAGAAGGCGGCTGTTGTACCTGAACGGGTGTGGATCCAATAATAAGTTCAGAGTATTTGTCAGACGAGTAGCCCACCACTATCAATTTCGGCGCAGAAATGAAATTGATTCTTATTGGACCTTCTTGATCAACTACAAGTAATATCTCAAGTGCAGGTGTGTCCTCAATGACAATACCGTGGTACACATCTTTTGATGTCTTCTTGCCGCACCAGCAACACACATAAATAGTTCGAAGAGTCATGTAGGTGATGTGGAAGCTACTCAACCCATTGATCGCTTGAAGATGAAGGTACTCGAGTGCAGTACAGCCACGGAGCAGGCGCTCCATGTCACCGTTTGGGAGGCAGACGGCGACGAGCTCAAGGTGCTTCAGTCGTGGTAGAATAAGAGGGGGTGCGTCATTAAGGGGGGTGGTACACTAGTAGAAAAGGGGGCAATGGCCAAGGCCAGTTCAGCCCATTAGTCCCGGTTCAATCCAGAACCGGGACCAATGGAGCTATTTGCCCCGGTTCGTGAGCCCAGGGGGCCGGCCGGGCCACGTGGGCAATTGGTCCCGGTTCGTCCGGACCTTTTGGTCCCGGTTGGTGGGACGAACTGGGACCAATGGGCCTGGCTCCTGGCCCACCACTATTGGTCTCGGTTGGTGGCATGAACCGGGACCAATGGCTAGCCGTTAGTCCCGGCTCATGCCACGAACCGGGACCAATAGTGCTGCCTATATATACCCCCTCGCTCGCGACCAGAGCACTCCAGTGCTCTGTTTTTCTCTTGCCGGCGAGGGGGGGCTTTGTGGTGCTCTAGCTCACCTCCATAGCACATGAGGTGTTCGATGAAATGCCCGAGCCACACTACTTAAGCTTTCTCCTCTCCAAGCTCGACCTTCAACCTCTATTTTCCTCAATATTTGTCTAGGTTTAGCGGTCCATCACGCCCCGTCCCCGTCTTCACCGCCGTCGATCACCCGCACCGATCTCATCGCCAGCACCACCGTGGTGAGCCTCTTGTTCTTATCTTCTTTCTGAAAGGAAAAATATTCTTACTTGTATTATTTTCTTACTTTTATTATTGCATCTTATATAGTGCGATGGTTTTGGTATCCGCCCCCATCGGCCCTCGTCCTGTCTATGATTCGGATGTGGTATATATTATCTTTTCATAACTATTGGTTCATTTATTGTTTATGAAAATTATGCCGACCAACGTGACATAGATTTTATTTATCTAGGAGGTTGTTGAACCGGAAATTCCAACAGACCCTATTGTCGAGAGGTTAAATTTAGTTGAAGAAGAAAACAATTTCTTGAAGGAAAAAATAAAAAAACTTGAGGAGGAGAAGATGATATTGGAGTTGCATGTTGCGGATGTCATCGATGATCACAAGATCAAGATGGATGCAATGCGCTTGAAGATGAGAAAGATTAGAAAATATGCCATTCATACCGAGGCTTGGTATCATTATGCCGTTGGATCAGTTGTTACCTTGGTTGCGATTATGATCGCATTTGTTTTCGCATTGAAATGTTATACATAGTTTCAATGTATGGTTTAATTAATTTAGATGCTCTGCAGAGCTTTATGTTGTTAGATGAGAACTATGTATGTACTTTGGTTTTTATATGATGATGAACTTCTATTAATTTGGTCACTTAATTATCTATTCATGATGTTCGTAATGATTTTTGACACACTTAATTATATATAATGCACGCAGATGAACCGGCAATGGATGTACGGTGACAGACACACCTCCGAGTACATTAAGGGCATGCATGATTTTCTGGAAGTGGCTGAGGCAAACAAGCAGAATGGTTTTATGTGTTGTCCATGCCCTATATGTGGGAATACGAAGTCTTACTCTAACCGGAAAATCCTTCACACCCACCTGCTTTACAAGGGTTTCATGCCACACTATAATGTTTGGACGAGGCACGGAGAAATAGGGGTTATGATGGAAGACGGCGAGGAAGAAGAGTATGATGACAACTATGTGCCCCCTGAATACGGTGATGCTACTGAACATCAAGATCGCATGTTAGAGGATCACAAAAAGGGGTTGTACCCCAATTGCGAAGATGGCAACACAAAGCTCGGTACCATACTCGAATTGCTGCAGTGGAAGGCAGAGAATGCTGTGCCTGATAAAGGATTTGAGAAGATACTGAAAATAATGAAGAAGAAGCTTCCAAAGGATAACGAATTGCCCGACAGTACATACACAGCAAAGAAGGTCGTATGCCCTCTAGGATTGGAGGTGGAGAAGATACATGCATGCCCTAATGACTGCATCCTCTACCGCTGTGCCTACAAGGATCTGGTGATGTTGACGGTGAGCCTCCCAGGAAGAGGGTTCCTGCGAAGGTGATGTGGTATGCTCCTATAATACCAAGGTTGAAACATCTGTTCAGAAACGGAGAGCATGCCAAGTTGATGTGATGGCACAGTGAGGACCGTAAGAAAGACGGGAAGTTGAGAGCACCCGCTGACGGGTTGTAGTGGAGAAAAATTGAGAGAAAGTACTGGGATGAGTTTGCAAAGGACCCAAGGAACGTATGGTTTGCTTTAAGCGCGGATGGCATTAATCCTTTCGGGGAGCAGAGCAGAAATCACAGCACCTGGCCCGTGACTCTATGTATGTATAACCTTCCTCCTTGGATGTGCATGAAGAGGAAGTTCATTATGATGCCAGTTCTCATCCAAGGCCCTAAGCAACCCGGCAACGACATTGATGTGTACCTAAGGCCATTAGTTGAAGAACTTTTACAGCTGCGGAATGGAAACGGTGTACGTACGTGGGATGAGCACAAAAAGGAGGAATTTGACCTAAAGGCGTTGCTGTTCGTGACCATCAACGATTGGCCCGCTCTCAGTAACCTTTCAGGACAGACAAACAAGGGATACCACGCATGCACGCACTGTTTACTTGACACCGATAGTATATACCTGGGAAGCTGCAGGAAGAATGTGTACCTGGGCCATCGTCGATTTCTTCCGACCAACCATCAATGTCGAAAGAAAGGCAAGCATTTCAAAGGCGAGGCAGATCACCGGAAGAAGCCCGCCATGCGTACCGGTGATCACGTACTTTCTACGGTCAATGATTTACACGTAATCTTTGGAAAGGGTCCTGGCGGACTAGCTGTTCCGAATGACGCTGAGAATCACGCACCCATGTGGAAGAAGAAATCTATATTTTGGGACCTACCCTACTAGAAAGACCTAGAGGTCCGCTCTTCGATCGACGTGATGCACGTGACGAAGAACCTTTGCGTGAACCTGCTAGGCTTCTTGGGCGTGTATGGGAAGACAAAAGATACACCTGAGGCACGAGAGGACCTGCAACGCTTGCACGAAAAAGAGGGCATGCCTCCGAAGCAGTATGAAGGTCCTGCCTGCTACGCTCTTACGAAAGAAGAGAAAGAAATATTCTTTCAATGCCTGCTCAGTATGAAGGTCCCGACTGGCTTCTCGTCGAATATAAAGGGAATAATAAATATGCCAGAGAAAAAGTTCCAGAATCTAAAGTCTCATGACTGCCATGTGATTATGACGCAACTGCTTCCGGTTGCATTGAGGGGGCTTCTACCGGAAAACGTCCGATTAGCCATTGTGAAGCTATGTGCATTCCTCAATGCAATATCTCAGAAGGTGATCGATCCAGAAATCGTACCAATGCTAAGGAGTGATGTGGCGCAATGTCTTGTCAGTTTTGAGCTGGTGTTCCCACCATCCTTCTTCAATATCATGACGCACGTCCTAGTTCATCTAGTCGACGAGATTGTCATTCTGGGGCCCGTATTTCTACACAATCTGTACCCCTTTGAGAGGTTCATGGGAGTCCTAAAGAAATATGTTCCTAACCGCGCTAGGCCAGAAGGAAGCATCTCCATGGGCCATCAAACAGAGGATGTCATCGGGTTTTGTGTTGACTTCATTCCTGGCCTTAAGAAGATAGGTCTCCCTAAATCGTGGTATGAGGGGAGACTGACTGGAAAAGGCACGCTTGGAAGGGACTCAATAATATGCAGGGACGGATATTCTTGGTCTCAAGCACACTACACAGTTCTACAGAACTCTACCTTGGTGACCCCGTATGTCGATGAACACAAGAACAGTCTGCGCTCCAAACACCCGGAGCAGTGCGACGACTGGATTACATGTGAACACATCAGGACTTTCAGCAGTTGGTTGGAAACACGTCTCAGAGGTGACAGCACTGTTTGTGATGAGCTGTACTTGTTGTCCAGGGGACCATCTTCGACTGTAATGATTTGGAAAGGATACGAGATAAATGGGAATACATTTTACACGATTGACCAAGATGAAAAGAGCACCAACCAAAACAGCGGTGTCCGCTTTGATGCAGCAATCGACAATGGAAATGACACATATTATGGTTACATAGTAGACATATGGGAACTTGACTACGGAGTAGATTTTAAGGTCCCTTTGTTTAAGTGCAAGTGGGTCAATTTTCAGGAGGCGGGGTACAGGTAGACCCACAATACGGAATGACAATAGTGGATCTGAAACATCTAGGGTACACTGACGAACCATTCGTCCTAGCCAATGATGTGGCACAGGTTATCTATGTGAAGGACATGTCTACCAGACCGACGAAAAGAAAAGATAAGGAAGCGAATACATCATACAATGAGCCAAAGCGCCACATAGTTCTTTGAGGAAAAAGGGACATCCTGGGAGTGGAGGGCAAGACAGACATGTCTGAAGAGTATGAAAAGTTTCATGAAATTCCCCCCTTCAAAGTCAAGGCTGACCCAAGCATCCTGATAAACGATGAAGATTATCCATGGTTACGGCGCAATAAGCAAACGACACAAGCGAAGAAAAAGTGAAGACTTTCTCCCGCAACTATTATGATGATACCATGCCAACTTTGTAACAGACGAGTATGATACCATTATCCGTTTTGTACATGCACATGCTATGCCAACTTTTTCAGAGTTCATTTGAAAACTATGAATTTGAAAACCTCGCCAACCGAAGGGCGCTCACACCGGTTTATAAGCCCGTCCCTCTACACGCCTTGTTGAGCTCACAAACTTGTGATTCGCACAAATTTCAAAGAGAACTAATGGCACAAACAGAAAGTTTATAATTTTGCTGAACTAAAAGCAAAAAGAATTAAAAAATAAAGCAAAAAACCAAAAGAAAATAAATAATGCAGAAAAGAAAACAAAAAAACTTGAAAAAAAATCAAAAATAGCAACAGTAAGTATTTTGTTGTAAGTAGAAACAAAATAAAATAAATAAATAAAGCAAAAAAGTGTTTTCAAATTTGAAAACTAATGGCACTAATAGAAAGTTTATAATTTTTCTAAAACTAAAAGCAAAAAGAATTAAAAAATAAAGCAAAAACAACAAAAAATAAATAATGCAGAAAGCAAGACCAAAAAACTGGAAAAAAATAAAAATAGCAACAATAAGTATTTTGTTGTAAGTAGAAACAAAATAAAATAAATAAAGCAACAAAGAAAACAAAAAAACAAAAAAAGTGCCACCTACTGGGCCCCCACGGCCTGAATACGACTAGAAACCCTACCATGGGCCAGGATTCAGGCCCGCGGGAGGCCCAGCAGGCCCACAGGCACAGATTGCACGGTCAGGCCCGAAAGCCTGCAGTTGAGAGGAGCTCGAGAGGGTGGGCGCAGCAGCGCTTATAAACCACTCTCGAGCTCTCTCAACTAGCGAGGTGGGACTAAACTTTTCGGCGCGGGGCAGCACAAGGCCTTTGGTCCCGGTTGGTGGCACCAACCGGGACTAAAGGGGGGATTAGTCCCGGTTGGTGCCACGACCTGGGACTAATGCCCCCCTTTAGTCCCGGTTGGTGCCACCAACCGGGACCAAAGGCCGCCGCTTCCCGCCCTTTGGGCTGCTGAAAATTGGCCTTTGGTCCCGGTTGGTGGCACCAACCGGGACTAAAGGTGGTCATTAGTCCCGGGTCATGGCATGAACCGGGACCAAAGCTTTTTCTATATAAGCAAAGACTTGGCGTTTTTTCAGATTTCATCGCCAGTTCCCCGCCCTGACGACGCCGCCAGGCTGCCCGAGCTCGCCCCGACGACGCCGTCAGGCTGCCCATGCTCGCTGTCGCCCCGCGCCCCTGCCCCGTGCTCGCCGTCGCCGTCGCCCCGCGCCCCTGCCCCGTGCTCGCCGTCGCCCTGCCCCTGCCCCGTCCCGCCCCCGCGCGCCGGCGCCCTCACCGCCCCCGCCATCGCCTCGAGCTCCCCTGCTACGGGCTCGCCGTCGCCGCCCGCTCCTCGTCGCCGTCGCCCTGCCCCCCCTACCCCGTCCCGCCCCGCGCGCCGGCGCCCTCGCCTGCCCTCGCGCTGTGAGCCGCCGCCCGGCTCTTTTAATGTTTAAGCTCTTTTTTTATTTTTATGCTCTGTTTTTTTATGTTTTAATTTTTTTGTTCATATGTGATGTATATGTGGATGTGGCTATAATGTATATGTGTATGTGAACAATGCAAAAGATAGTTTTTTAGAAAAATTAGGATTTTTTTTCTGTTCATAGATTTTTTTGGTGATATTAATTATTGTAAATATGCAAATGTCTGTATATTCATATGAACAATGAATTAGGCAATACTACTTCATGTATTTTTAAGAAGGAAGAAGAAGAAAAAGAATGAGAGGAAAAAGGAAATAAGAAGAGGAAGAAAGGAGAAGGAGAGGGGAGAGGAAGAAGAGGAGAAATAAATAAGAAGAATAAAAAAGAAGAAAAAGAAGAGGAGAAGAAGAAAGGAATAGAGGAGAATAAGAAAAAATAGAAAAAAAATCTATTTTTTCTTCTTCTCCTCTATTCTTTTCTTCTTCTCCTCTTTTTTTTTCTTCTTCTTTTTCTTCTTCTTCTTCCTTCTTCCTTCTTCCTCTTTTCTTCCTTTTTCCTTATTTTCCTTTCTCGAGGGATAAGAAGAAAAAGAAGAGGAGAAGAAGAAAGAAAGGAATAGAGGAGAAAGAAGAAACTTTGACACAAGGGGGGGGGGTACCGATACCCCTCCCCGATAACATTATTTTCCCATGTATATGTATGTTGCTTCGTTGTCGATATAACGAGGGTGTCGAGGATCAGCAAGGGGTCGAGGGTCAGGAACTAGGGTAGAGGGTCGAGGGTCGTTAAGGGGTCAAGGGTCGAGGGTCGTTAAGGGGTCAAGGGTCGAAGGTTTCAGGGTCAAGGGTCGTTAAGGGGTCAAGGGTCGAAGGTTTCAGGGTCGAGGGTTCCTATAGTGTCAAAGTATTGAAGAAATCCATGGCTTCATCATTAGCCGGAAGTAACCATGGCATGATGGTACGAAGTCCTCCAAAGTTATTCTGGAATGGAGTCCCGGATAGGATAATTTGCCTTTTTGTATGAATCTCAGCAAAGGCCTTTCAAATAACGATATTCGGAAGGTTCTTGCTGAACTTTGTACCAAAAAGCGAATTATCCTATCTGGGACTCCGTTCCAAAATAACTTTGGAGAGCTTCATACCATCATGCACCTGTTACTTTCGCCTAATGATGAAGACATGGTTTTGTTAATCCTTTGACACTAGGCAACCTCCCGACCCCTCGGCGATCCTCGACCCCTTGACCCTCGACCGCTCGGCAATCCACGACCCTCTACCCTACCGCGGGCGTCGATGCCCACGTCACTTGTGGGACATAGATGTAGTGTTCAACGCCGACCCCCTCCCGATAGCTTCAACACGTGGGGAGGGTCGATATTACCCCCTCCTAGCTTGAAGCGTTGTCGAGGCCACCCCCTAACCCTTGAAGCGTTGTCGAGGCCACCCCAAACCCTAGAGAAGCAGCGTCGAGGCCACTAATATGATTCCTTATTGTGATTAGCTAGCTAGTTCTACGTTTGCCACTAATATATTGTCGGTGTACTAGAGTAGGGGTACCCTATTACCCCGAACTCGTGCACGGGCAGTTGCAGCGCCCCGCAGCAAGGCCTTCCAGGTGACCGCCAGGACCCTCCGTGGTTCCCTTGAAGGCCATTCAAGAACAAAGTATTCAAGTTGAGGCCCCGGCAAGAGGAGCTTGCCGGTAAGAGATGAGACCCCGGCAAGAGGAGCTTGCCGGGAAGGCCACTCAAGACATACCAAGAAAGCTTGCTGCGATGCGCCCTGCGTCCCGGCAACATCCGGCGAGCGACAAGCTTCCGGACACGACAAGATGACGGCCGCGGCAAGGAGCTTGCCGCGGGAAACCCCCACTGCGTGCCCGCGCTCCAGCTCACCTGCTAACGTGTCGCTCTGGGACTCTCCCAGAGCGCACGTGGCGGGAGGCCGTGCAGCTAGGGGTACGTGGTGGCAAGCGGAGATGAAGAGAAGCCCATCGTGGCAAACGGTGGCACTCCTAACGGTCACCTTTTGCACTGTTTAGGAGACTCAGACAGGCATTTAATGCCCTTGTCCCCTGCCGTCAGAGTTAGGTAGGGGCACTGTATCCACAGTAGCGGTAGCTGCACCTACCACATCCTTTTCCATTTTTACCCTTCTTGTCTACGTTGCCCCCTGTCGGTGACCCCTTGAGTATAAAAGGAGGCCCAAGCGCAACGTAGAAAGGGTTCCGCAGGTCGGGGAGTTCAGGGACTCGGCTAGCTCGGCCCGTTCAACCCCAGAGACACTCTTACGCTCAGTCTGGCAGCGTCCATCGCTCCTGAGCAAGAATCCAATATACACAAACAAGCAGCAGTAGGTTTTACGCATCCGTGCGGCCCGAAGCTGGGTAAAATCCCCCCCCCCCCGCGTGCACTGCCTCGATCCTCTCTTTGTGCGCTCTCCGCCCCCCACTGAACCGAAAAGGGGCCCTGTCCCCATAGGTGCTGGCGGGAATCAGCATCGCCCCCGGCATCTCTGGCGCGCCAGGTAGGGGGCGTCGAGATTGTGCGAACCCGATCCGGTGCGCACGCAATCTAGATCTTCATCATCTTCATCGACATGCCACCAAAGAAGAAGAACTCGGAGGCAGCTGTTCCGTCCGCGTCGCTTCCACCGCCTCCGGAGCAAACGGATGGTGGGTGGACGCCGGCGGAGGAATGGGCGTCGACGAAGGTGCTCACAGCGCTGCTAAGTCCAAGGACAAGGCAGCACAGACCTCGGCGTCCATGCGCGCTCCGCGTCCCTCTCAGGAGGCGCGGGACCAGCAGCGTCATAGCGTTCGCAGCGCCATACGTCCGCTGACCCAAGATCAAGCTGGTGGTTCGCGCGGCGTTCAAGACCAGCCTGCACGCCAGCATGCTGGCCCCAGCGAGGTACGGTCGCCGGCACGGGACGCTGCTCCTTCTAACTTGGTTAGGAGTCCGAGCACGCCCCTCTCCTCGCACCGTTCACCTCTGCCGCCCACCACCCCAGCAGAAGCCTTGGCGCGGGCCCAGCTGCTCCTGGACTATCCTCCGACGGCGGACAAGACCGACGAATGGAGGGCCACTATCCAGAGCCTCATCGGTTTCGCCAACGGCGACACTACGCGGCGACCAAGCACCTCGCTGCCGCGGCAGGACAACCAGACGCGAGCCGATGGCAACAAGACTGAGGGAGGTGCGACTTCCATGCACTCTCCACTACGAAGGCCAAAATCGCCGACTCGCCGGGTCCACCCCAACAGCGGCTCCACCGCGTCGTCGGACCCACGAGCTCGTCGCGACCAGCGCCAAGTTCTCCATGAACGGCAAAAAGAAGACGCTCGAACCCGCATCGAGCGCCGAAGAGAAGCGCGACGTCAATCCGACAAGCGCGCTGGGCTTACTGTTGACATGCATGCGCCAGGGGAACCAGGCGATCTGCCGTACGCGGTAGGTTGTCCTGCGTTCACCCGTGAGCTGCGGCAAGTCCAGTGGCCCAGCACAAAGAATTTCAAGCCAGACGTGCCGGAGAAGTACGACGGCAAGACGCATCCGTCGGAGTTCCTCAGCATCTACACCATTGCAGTGCAAGCTGCCGGGGGACGAGATGACAAGATCCTTGCCAACTACTTCCCGCTGGTGCTCAAGCCCAATGTCAGATCCTGGCTCATGCACTTGCCGGACAACTCCATATCTTCCTGGGCTGATCTGTGCCATCAGTTTGTCGGCGCCTTTACAGGCGGCCACAAGCCACATGGCCAAGAGAGCGATCTTCATCTGCTCGCCCAGAAGGAAGGAGAGCCACTGCGCAAGTACATTCAAAGATTCAGCCGTGTGCAGCACAACATCCCAGACGTCCACCCCGCCGCGATCATTAGCGCGTTCCATCAGAACGTGCGAAATCGAAGGATGAGGGAGGAGATGGCGATGTGTAAGATCAGAGACGTCAGCGAGCTTTACGCCCTGGCTGACAAGTGTGCACGCGCTGAAGAGGGGAGGAGGCTCCCCGGAGAGAGTACAGGAGCAGGAGGATCTGACAGTGAGGATGCCGCCCCGGCGAGGAAAGGCCGGCGGCGGAACTACAGAAGGAATAAGGGTAAGGAAGTGCTAGCTGTTGAGCAGACCGGCAACGGAGGTGGCGCCAAGGAAGCTAAGGCTGGTGGCTCCGACAAGGAGGCCCATCCTGTGGCGGCCGCCGACAAGCAGGACAGCTCCGGCAGGCAGTATTGCAAGATTCACCGCACCAAGGGTCACGATCTCCAGAACTGCAAAAAGGTCGAACAGCTTGCTGAGCAGCAGAAGGCTGAGTACGAGCGACGCGACAAAGAGAAGGCCCAGGAAAGAACTGGTGAATCCGGCAAGAAACGCCCCGGCCGGGGAGGACGCCGCGGCAAGGCTAAACAGCGGCTAGGAGACAGACCTCCCCGCGGCCGCGACAAGGATGAAGATGACGACGATGACGAAGACGTGGATGATGATGAGGCCGATGAGCATGAATTTCAGAAAGCCACAGAGGCCCTGTGCATTGACGGTGGCGCCTCTCTGCATACTTCGCACCGCCAGCTAAAACAGTGGATGCGCGAAGTGAATGCAGCAGAGCCATCCATAGAGTCACGCAAGCCCCTGAAATGGTCCAGCACGCCTATCATCTTCGACATTGGGGATCACCCTGATCGCGTAACTGCGGTCGGGTGCTTGCCGATGTTGGTCTCACCAACTATCCGCAACCTCAAGGTCACAAAGATGCTAGTTGACGGCGGGGCCGGCTTGAATCTCATCTCCTCCGCAGTCCTTCACAAACTTCAGATCCCTGACAGCGAGCTCGAAGAGACCGACACATTCCAAGGAATCAACCCGGGAAGGAGCAAGCCGAAAGGGAAGATCACGCTGCCGGTCACATTTGGCAGCGAGCTGAATTTCAGAACTGAGAGGGTCACATTTGACGTTGCCGATTTTCCATTGCCCTACAATGGGATCCTGGGCCGTCCAGCGCTCGCCAAGTTTATGGCAGCCTCTCACTATGCATACAACGTGCTCAAAATGCCAGGCCCGATAAGTGTCATCTCTGTCCCCGGCGACAAGAAGGATGCCCTTATCTGCGCCGACAAGATCTACCGGGAAGCAGCAGCCGCAGCTGATCACCATACACTTGCCACTGAAGCTCCCGGGGAGAAGAAGAAGGCCAAGTCCGGCAAGAGCTCTGATGCCCACTCCGGCAAGCGCACCTCTTCAGAGTGCTGCGCTACCGTCGAGGACGCACCATCGAACTCCACCGGCAAGTGCAAGAAGACGATGGCAGCTCCACCCGAGACCAAGAAGGTGTCCGCCAAGGAGGACGGCACTGGTGGTACCTTCACCATCAGTGCCACGCTTGACCCCAAATAGGAAAGCGTGCTCGTTGCTTTCCTGCGGGCGAATGTCGACGTGTTTGCATGGCAACCGTCTGATATCCCCGGTGTTCCCAGGAGAGTAATCGAGCACCACCTTGCCGTCTGTCCTCATGCGCGGCCCGTCAAGCAGAGAGTCAGGAAGCAAGCGGTGGAGCGCCAAGAGTTCATTGCAGAAGAAATCAGGAAATTGGAAGCAGCAGGCCTTGTTAGAGGAGTGCTCCATCCCACGTGGCTGGCCAATCCTGTAGTCGTGCGCAAGGCGAACGGGAAATGGAGGCTTTGTATAGACTTCACTGATGTCAATAAAGCTTGTCCCAAAGATCCATTTCCCTTGCCACGCATTGACCAGATTGTTGACTCCACAGCTGGATGTGATTTGCTTTCATTTCTTGATGCGTATTCAGGATACCATCAAATCTTCATGGCAGAAGAGGATGAGGAGAAAACCGCATTTATCACCCCTTGTGGCACATACTGTTTTGTACGAATGCCCTTTGGGTTGAAGAATGCTGGTTCAACATTTGCAAGAGTAGTCCACGTCGCCTTTGAGCCACAGATACACAGAAATGTGGAAGCCTACATGGATGATATAGTGGTCAAGAGCAAGGACAAGGCTACCCTGATCCAAGATTTAGAAGAAACTTTTGCAAATCTGCGCAAGATCAACCTCAAGCTCAACCCCGAGAAGTGCGTGTTTGGAGTCCCTTCCGGCAAGCTTCTCGGGTTCTTTGTATCTCAGCGGGGAATTGAAGCCAACCCCGACAAGATTAAGGCCATCGAGCAGATTGAAGCACCGAAGCGCGTCAAGGATGTGCGAAGGCTTGCCGGTTGCGTGGCTGCTCTCAGCAGGTTTATCTCTAAGTCTGCTGAGCGCGCCCTGCCATTTTTCAAAATATTGAAAAAGGCAGGTCCAATGAAATGGACTCCGGAAGCGGAGGCTGCGCTGCAGGACTTGAAGAGGTACCTGTCCTCCACTCCAATACTTGTCGCACCTAAGCCACAAGAGAAGTTGCTGCTGTACCTAGCGGCAACCAATCAAGTGGTTAGTGCTGCGTTAGTAGCGGAGAGGGAGGCGATGATGAGCCGACAACCGCAGCAAGTGAATCCAACGACAAGCAGGGGGCTTCTCCAACAAGCTCTGGTCCGGCAAGCTCTGGTCCGGCAAGCTCTGGTCCCGACAAAGATGAATCTGCGCAGATGTGCAAGGACGTGCAGAAGAAGATGGTGCAGCGCCCAGTTTACTTTGTTAGCTCCCTTCTCCAGGGAGCTAGGTTGAGGTACTCTGGTGTGCAAAAACTGCTTTTTGGCCTTCTCATGGCCTCGAGAAAGCTGCGCCATTACTTCCAGGCACACGAGATCACAGTCGTCACTCGCTTTCCGCTGAAAAGGATACTGCAGAATCCAGAAGCAACAGGCAGGATTGTCGAGTGGGCCTTGGAACTGTCAAGCTTTGGCCTCAAGTTTGAGAGCACTGCAACTATCCAAAGCAGGGCATTGGCAGAGTTCATAGCAGAGTGGACGCCAACTCCAGATGAAGAAATTCCAGAGACGAGCATCCCCGTCAAGGAGACAAGCAAAGAGTGGCTGATGTACTTTGATGGTGCCTTCTCGCTGCAAGGCGCCGGTGCTGGCGTGCTGCTTATCGCACCCACCGGAGAGCACCTCAAATACATAGTCCAGATGCACTTTCCCAAAGAGCAAGCAACCAACAATACTGCAGAGTATGAAGGATTGCTTGCCGGTCTTAGAATAGCAGCTGACCTTGGGATCAAGAAGCTCATAATCAGGGGTGACTCGCAGCTTGTCGTCCGCCAAGTCAACAAGAACTACCAGAGCCCGTTGATGGAAGCATATGTTGATGAAGTGAGGAAGCTAGAAGAGCGCTTTGACGGCCTGCAAATGGAGCATATCCCAAGAGCTCAGAATGACATTGCTGATGGCCTGTCAAAATGCGCTGCACTAAAGTTGCCTGTGGAACCAGGGATCTTTGTGCTCAAGCTGACTCAACCTTCCGTGGCACCATCAACTGGGCAGAATAAAAAGAGGAAGTTGGTTTCAGGTGACTACTTTCCGGCAGAGCACCCCGAAGCCGCCGCCAAGAAAGTCCCCAAGATCAACGCCAACGATGCTGAGGGGCAGTCTGCTCCGGCAAACCTTGTGGTTTGTTCCGTCGAAGCAAACGCTCCCGACAAGTTTTGCTCCGGCAAGCTTGCCGGGGAACATCACGCTCCGGCAGAATCACAGGTTCTTGCCGTAGAAGCGGATGTTCCCGCAGCAACAGGCATGCCTTTAGTCCTTGTTGTCGAGCCGCAAGCTCCAGCATGGGCGCAGACGATTGTCCGTTTCCTCCAGACAGGAGAGCTTCCCGAAGAGCAAGAAGAAGCTGAAAAAGTAGCCCGGCAGTCAAGTATGTACAAGTTTGTCGACAGCACACTGTACAGAATAAGACTCAACGGTGTGAAATTGAAGTGCATTCGCCGGGAAGATGGGCAACAGCTGTTGGCAGAGATACATGGAGGCATATGTGGTCACCACATTGGCGCAAGAGCACTTGTCGGCAAAGCATTCCGACAAGGCTTCTTCTGGCCGACAGCCCTCCAGGATGCAACTGCACAAGTAACCAAGTGTGAAGCGTGCCAGTTCCATTCCAAACAGATACACCAGCCAGCTCAAGCTCTCCAGACGATCCCTTTATCCTGGCCATTTTCGGTCTGGGGGCTCGACATCCTCGGCCCCTTCCCCCGAGAAATCGGGGGCTTTGAGTTCTTGTACGTTGCAATCGACAAGTTCACAAAGTGGCCCGAAGTGTAACCAGTGAGGAAGGTGACAGCACAGTCAGCAGTCAAGTTCTTCAGGTCGATTGTTTGCCGTTTCGGGATCCCGAACAGGATCATCACCGACAACGGCACGCAATTTACGAGCCGCACCTTCATGCAGTACGTCCAAGATCTTGGCACCAAGATCTGCTTCGCTTCTGTTGCTCATCCAAGAAGCAACGGTCAAGCGGAGAGGGCAAATGCTGAAGTGCTGCGAGGCCTCAAGACCAGAACTTTCGACAAACTGCATAAGTGTGGAAGAAACTGGATCGAGGAGCTACCGGTGGTTCTTTGGTATTTCACTCTAGTCTATGGAGCGGAGGCAGTTCTCCCCACGGAACTCGTATACAGATCTCCTCGAGTACTCGCTTATGATGAGCTCGAGCAAGAGCAGCTGCGCCAAGATGACGCGCTGCTCCTTGAGGAAGACCGTCTCCAGGCTGCTGTGCGAGCCGCTCGCTACCAGCAAGCTCTGCGCCGCTACCATAGCCGCAGAGTCAATGCCAAGAGTCTCGAGGAAGGCGACCTTGTTCTTCGGCGCGTTTAGTCGGCCAAGAATTCCAACAAGTTGACGCCGAAGTGGGAAGCCCCTTATCGGGTGAAACGAGTCACTAGGCCCGGCGCTGTCCGCCTTGAGACCGAAGATGGCATTCCGGTGAGCAACTCCTGGAACATCGAGCATCTTCGTAAGTTTTACCCATAAGGCGCGGTTGTCGGACCCTGTCCGGCAACCACCTTTCTGTACAAGTCTTGCCGCTGTTGCATGTAATCCTTTGTACAGAGCCGGGCGCAGACCCCGTGCACTAGTAAAGTTCATGTGCCCCGCACATCTTGTCAGTTTCCTTATGCTATGATCCTTTTTCGCATATATTATCTGACACTTTGTGCAGCACCAGACCCCGGTAAGCGATAACGAGCCCAAGGCTCCATATCATTGCTTTATTTCTCTGTCTCTTTCTCAAAAGAAGGAAGGTTCCCTCGCCCACAAGGTTTACCGGGGGGGGAAGGAGAGGATAATGGTGTGGACCAGGCCGTTCAAAAAAAAAGAGTTTCTTCTTGCCGGGAAGCAGACGACAGAAAAGCTAAGTTGCTAAAGCTTGAGCAATCAGTTTTTGAGTTATTTTCCTTGAACGACCGTGCTTTGTATGGAAAACCTGTGCGCGGAGGAACCAATTCACAGCTAGCTGCGCCCTTATTCTGTTTCGGGTCCGCTCAACAACTTAAGTGAGCTGCTAGCGCCCTTACTTTGCTTCGAGTCCGCTCAGCGACTTAAGTGAGCTGCTAGCGCCCTTACTTTGTTTCGAGTCCACTCAACAACTTAAGTGAGCTGCAACTAGTTGCGACAAGGTTGCTTGTCGGTAGCGGCCCCGCCAGCAGGCTGCTGAAGTTCCGCACTCGGCGCTCGCGGCAAGAATGCCTACACCGACAAGTTTCCCTAAAAAGCGTAGGGCAGGACCATACAAAGCCAAGAGTCGAGTAAAGGAAGTAACACAGCAATGTTTTACCTAAGATAGAGTTATATTACAAGAATAACTTGTCGCACCCCTAATAAAGTGTTCCCATGACATGACTGGCAGCGACAAGAAGAGAAGCAAACGGACGGCCTAATCTATGCGATCGCCGTCAACCCTTTTGACCTCGTTCACCCTGTCGACGATGGGTGCTACGAGGGCCTTAAGTGCATCAAGATCAGCGTCCGCCGGCAGCTTCCTGAGGACGTTGGTGAGGTTGAGGCCCGGATTGCGGAAGGCCACCTTCACCAGCACCTTCTCCAGAACTCCGGCACAAATCGAGCGTGACTCGTCGGCCAACTGCTTCGGGATCCGTTCCCGGAGTTGCTAGAGGGCCACCGCCACGCCTTTGAAGAACAAAGTGAGCTTGGCGCTGGGTTGGAGGTTCTCGTCGGAGGAGTACCCGAAGCTTTCCACTCCCAATTGCAGCAATGTCCACGAGGCCCTCCGTCCAGAGTTCCACAGTATCTCTGAGAAGATTCTGGGTTTCGGCGGCCCTCGCAAGCAGCGCCTCGTTGGCCTCGATGTCCTTATTCAAGTCTGCCTCCCGTTTCCTGGCGCTGTCCAACGTCTCCGTCAAGGTGGCCAGCTTCAGCGTCAGATCGGCGTTGGAACCCTTGGCAGCGCTCAATTCCTTGCCCCTCTCGGCGAGCCGGCCCTGCAGTTCACCATGGGCAAGGGCGTCCTTCTCGCACTCTAGCTTGAGGGCGGCAAGCTCTTCGCCACCAACCTTCAGATCAGTTTCTAGCTGCGCCACCTTTGCCTCCAATTCTTTCTTGGCGGCCTCTGCAGTCGCAGCCGCATCCTTTGCCTCTTGGAGCGTCCCGCCAAGTGCCCGTTCGCGCGCGGCAAGCTCCTCTTCGTGGCTGTCGAGGTTCACTTTCCGCTGAGTCAGCTCGCCTTCTCGCGCGTACAGCTTCTCGCCGGTGAGCCGCTGCTGTTCTTCAGGTTCGGCCTTCTCAAGAAGGAAGGCCTTCCGTTCCTCGACAAGTTGCTCCCGCTCCTCCGCCAAGGCCCGGACAGTTTCTTGGTGAAGACCCCGGAGCTCCTCCGCACGTTTCTCTATGTCCACGCTCGCCCTCGTGGCAAGCGCTTCCCGGGACTCCAGCTTGACTTGGCGGGCGCGGTAGAGCGCCAGCAGCCTCCGCAGCAGCCGCTCCTCCTCGGGCTCTTCACTGCTGCTTCCCGGCGCGTCGATGATCGATAACCCGGCGGAGGCAAGCACCTCTCCATCCAGAATTTCTCCTTCCACCGGCGCCCTGGAGCTCGACGCCCAGGGGAGCTTGATGAAGATACCCTCGCCAGCCTTCAGATAGGCGCCGGGCTGGGGCTCCTCGAAGCCTGAAGCTGCGGCAGCGGCGGAGGGATCGGCGGTCGGTGCAGCGCTTGACGCTCCTGCGGCCTCCGGGCCGTCAGTGCGATCGCCAGATCCCCCGCCAGCTTCCTCGGCGGCAGCCTTGGCGGCCTCTTCGCCGGCGGGCACGTCAGCGCCGGCTCCTTCTTCGGTGGCCGCGGCATCATCAGTATTGCCGCGTGCGTCTTCTTCGCCGACCGCCTCGGTCTCCATCGGATCCGTGGAGGGTGGGTCTGACGACCAAATAAGAAGGAGAAATCAAACAAGTGTTCGAGAAGAGAAATCTAGCAGAAGACTACAAGGAAAGTCTCGGGCAAGGAGGGCTACCTGTACTAGGATCTGCCGTCGTGGCCTCCACCACCGGCGGATCGTTAGCACTGTCCCTTGCTGGAAACTCCTCCCTTGCCGGAGGCTCCTCCCTTACCGGAGGATGCTCCCTTGCCGGGGAGTCCGCCCTTGGCGGCGTAGTCGAAGCAGACGACGAGTCGGAGGAGATCACTACGCCCTCCTGGTCAAGCTGTTCTGCTCCTGCACAAGCAAAACAGAGATCGGATGTCAACAAAGGAAAAGAGCAACCACGCGCATCCAGAAGCAGAAAGTAACCCGTATGCTTACGCTGGGGGCTGCCCTGCGAAGTGTTGGCTGGGTCCGGCAAGGTAGTCTCGGGCGCACCTCCTGTCGTCGCAGTAGGCTCGTCCTCGATGACCACCACTTGAGCCTTGGCCCTCTTCGCCGCCCTCTGGGCCAGAGTCCTGAAAAGGAGAGCCCAGGTTGGATCAGATCCGATGCAAGATAAGATCAGCAAGTTGAAGAACTACAAGAACAAGCAAGGGAATCTTACTCTTCTTCATCTTCCTCATCGGAGCTGAGCGCGGAGAGGTCGAAGTTCGGCCCACTCCCGGCGCGGCGAGGCGAAGAGGTGGGATCCCTTGGCCGCTTGGCGGGGACCGCGGCGCCAGCCCGAGACGACCCCGCCCCAGTTGCCTCTGCGATGGGAGGCGCCCCCGTGGCGACCGTGCTTGCCGCGGTGGAGCGCGTCGTGCAGCGCTGCGGCTGTTGACCAGCTTGCCGCCCTGCTGCATCCCCGGTCCTACTGAGGCGCCTTCTTGGCTGCACTGGGGGCTGCGTTCCGGGTCCTGCTCTCGGCGAGCTCCCCAGAAGTGGCGGGCCGCCCATACCCTCGGCGGGCTCGTTCGACTCGGCGTCGGGCACGGCGAGCTCTTCTTCCTCTTTAGGCTGCTCCCGTTCGGCAATGCTCATCGCCAACGCCGCGTCCGATTCCTCCACTGTGAACCCGAATTCACCCACGGCCGCAGCTGCCGCCGCCTCTTCCGCCCTGGTGGCGATGCGCTCCATTTCTTGCTCAGTGGTGTCGCGGGTGAGGAGCTTCTTCTCGTCAGCATTGACCGCCACCTCCACGAGGCTGTCAAAGAACTGCTGCACGACGTCGCCGACGGGCTCTTGCCAAGTTGGAGCGATCGCGTGCGAGTCACACAACGGCATCATTGCGCAGATGCGGTCGCCCGAGGAGTTGTTGCACAGAGGAATGACACCGGCCGGCAACCTGAACCACTCGGGGTGCTGTGGGTCATGCTTGAATATCTCCTTAAGCATCCCGTCCAATTCTAGGACGGTGAATTTGAAGTTAAGGCCTGGGCGCAACCTCATTATATCCGCCGGGCCTCCAAATTCCTAGGCAGGTCTCCCCCTCGCCTGCAGAGGGGCGATGCGCCGGCGGAGGAAATCTGCGCCGACAGCTCCTACAGTCAACCCGGCAAGCCTGAGACGCAAGATCCGAGTGGTGGCGATCGTCAGCTTGTCATCATCCATGGACAGAGCGCTCCAGTCATTGCCGCGCACTGCTGAGGCTTGGCGCAGGGCAGTAAACGGCTGCGGGCTCTCTTCTACAACCCAGCACCAATCTGCTCTCCACTCGTCCCACTTGCTGCGGAGTTCCCCCTCCAGATAGGTCTCCTTCTTGCCGGCCCGTGAGATCCAGGCAATCCCGCCGGCAAGAGGTTCCCCTCTCTCGACACGAGGCATAAAGAAATGGCGGAAGAGAGCTACGTTGGGGTGGACTCCGACAAAGTTTTCGCATAGATGGGCGAAAACTGCCATGGTCAGAACAGCATTGGGGGTAAAATCAAGGAGGTGGAGTCCGTAGGTGTTCATGATATCACAGAAGAAGTCAGAGAATGGCGGGCAGAGCCCGCAGTAGAAGAACACGGCGAAGAAAGGATATCCATTAGCTGGAGCTGCTCGTGAGGCGATGGCGGAGAGTACCTTTGTGCGCGGATGTGCCCGCGTCTCCGTCGACCAGAAGAGATAGTACCACTCCCTCAGCTCCTCCGCGGAGAGCTCGGGGGGGAAGGTGGCCCGCTCCTTCCGCAGCGCCTCAAGTCGCTGCGCTTCGGTCGACTTCACAGCTTTCGCAGTCTCGGCCCTCGTGGCCTTCCCCTTCCCAGGCTTCGGAGGCATGGCGGAGGCGGTGGGGGAGATCGATTGCGCTGGTGGTGGCGGCGGCAACGGGAGCGGAGCGCTGCTCTCTTTCGACTTTGGAAGCGGAGGGGGGCGGCGGAGGCTTCTGAGATTGCAACGGCGAATGGCGAAGATGGAGGAAGTGCCCCTGTTTCCCCTGCTTATAAAGAGGGACGGGGCGGACGTTTCGACCTCCCAAGTGAACAAACTTCCACGATCTCTCCCACGACGCCGCGTTTGACGCGTGCCGTTCTGGGCGTGCGCGGTGGGAGCAGAGTTAGATTCGGCGTGACCTAGGCCGCGCGTGCCCGTGCACTGTTTTGGGCCTGGCCCAACAGCGCTCGGCACCGTGTATGGCCCAGGCCCGGGGGCTCCTGTCGGTGTACTAGAGTAGGGGTACCCTATTACCCCGAACTCGTGCACGGGCAGTTGCAGCGCCCCGCGGCAAGGCCTGCCAGGTGACCGCCAGGACCCTCCGTGGTTCCCTTGAAGGCCATTCAAGAACAAAGTATTCAAGTCGAGGCCCCGGCAAGAGGAGCTTGTCGGGAAGGCCAACCAAGGCCCCGGCAAGAGGAGCTTGCCGGGAAGAGACGAGACCCCGGCAAGAGGAGCTTGCCGGGAAGGCCACTCAAGACATACCAAGAAAGCTTGCTGCGATGCGCCCTTCGTCCCGGCAAGATCCGGCGAGCGACAAGCTTCTGGACGCGACAAGACGACGGCCGCGGCAAGGAGCTTGCCGCGGGAAACCCCCACTGCGTGCCCGCGCTCCAGCTCACCTGCTAACGTGTCGCTCTGGGACTCTCCCAGAGCGCACGTGGGGGGAGGCCGTGCAGCTAGGGGTACGTGGTGGCAAGCGGAGATGAAGAGAAGCCCATCGTGGCAAACGGTGGCACTCCTAACGGTCACCTTTTGCACTGTTTAGGAGACTCAGACAGGCATTTAATGCCCTTGTCCCCTGCCATCAGAGTTAGGTAGGGCACACTGTATCCACAGTAGAGGTAGCTGCACCTACCCATCCTTTTCCATTTTTACCCTTCTTGTCTACGTTGCCCCCTGTCGGTGATCCCTTGAGTATAAAAGGAGGCCCAAGCGCAACGTAGAAAGGGTTCCGCAGGTCGGGGAGTTTAGGGACTCGTCTAGCTCGGCTCGTTGAACCCCAAAGACACTCTTACGCTCAGTCTGGCAGCGTCCATCGCTCCTGAGCAACAATCCAATATA